>NC_081414.1:567810064-568110064 GCF_030272615.1 Cryptomeria japonica | reverse complement strand
TGTCGATGATATCCTAGCAAAATCACAAACCAGAGCAAGTCATTTAGAGGTCTTGGCAAAAATATTTGACAGATTGGAACAATACGAGGTAAGGTTAAATCCAAAGAAGTGTGTGTTTGGTGTAACAATTGGAAAGTTGTTAGGGTTCATAGCTTCAAATGGAGGAATAGAGGTAGATCCTACATAGGTGAAAGCCATCTTAGAAATGCTAACACCAAAAACACTTAAACAACTCAGAAGTCTACAAGGTCGACTTCAATCCATTCGGTGCTTCATAGCATAGTTGGCAAATAAATGCCACTCATTTCAACACCTTTTTAATAAAGGTGTTACATTCAAATGGTCAGAACAATGCCAAGAGGCATTTCAAGCCAGTTTTGATACCACCTATCAATGGAAGACCATTACTCTTGTATATATCAACCACCAACTCATCTTTGGGTGCTCTTATAGCACAACACGATGATCAAGGGAAAGAACAAGTAGTCTACTACATCAGTAGAACCCTTGTAGGTAATGAATTGAATTACACTACTATTGAGCGTGCATGCCTAGCAGTGGTATTTGCCTCCCAGAAGTTAAGACTCTACATGATCAGTCACAAGATCCAACTCATTGCAAAATCCGATCCACCCAAGTACCTTTTAAGCATATTTGCATTGACAGGAAGGTTGGCCAAATGGGTAATGATCCTCAGTGAATTGGACATTGAATATGTTGATAGGAAATCCATCAAAGTGCAAATTATTTTAGACTAATTGGCAGAAGCACCAATGATAGACCACCATCCTATGTTGATAGACTTTCTAGATGAATCTGTCTTTACAGTCACATTATCTAACGAATGAAAATTATTCTTTGATGGATCACATACAAACCATGTAGTAGGGGTGGGAATTATTTTTATCATACCTCGAGTTGATTCTATTCCCAAGTCATTCAGAATAAGCTTCACATGCACAAACAACATATCCGAGTATGAAGCCTTGGTCATAAGACTTCAAACAACAGTGCAATGGAAAATAAAGGACTTACAAGTATATGGTGACTCTCAACTCATTATAAATCAGGTAAATGATGATTATGAAACCAAAGATGACAAGTTGGCACCTTATAAGTAGTTGGTAGATGAATTAAAGCCATATTTAATCAACATCACATTTGAGCAAATCCCCAGGGCACATAACCGAGCTGCGGATGCAATGGAGACTATGAGATCTCTCCTTGACATGCCAAACAATGGAACTTAGTTTGAGTTCATAGTGGAACATCTAATGGTACCTTCATATGAGATACCAACTTCAGAATATGTTTGCGCAATAGTAGGACCTAAATCTCCTTGGTATCAAGAGATATATGCATATTTACATGATCAATATATGTCACCTGACCTTTCATCTAATCAAAGGAAGACTTTTATAAGACATGCCTCTAGATACACACTCATTGTAGATACACTATGTAGAAGAGGTTTGGATACAACTCTACCTAGATGTATCAATGCCAATGAAGTACAAGTAGCTCTACAACAAGTTCATGATGGCATTTTCAGCGCCCATGTCAGTGACCCAACTCTAGCTAAAAAACTCTTGAGAACAGGCTATTGCTGGTCGAGAATGGAGAAAGATTCATACAAATATGTGCAAAGATGCAGACAATGTCAGATCCATGAAGACCTAACCCATGCACCAGCACAAGATCTTCAACCAATAACATCACCATGGCCATTCTCACAATGGGGACTTGATTTAGTAGGGAAGATCAACCCTACTTCATCTAATGGACATAAGTTCATTCTCACAATAGGGATTTGATTTAGTAGGGAAGATCAACCCTACTTCATCTAATGGACATAAGTTCATTCTCACTGCCACATAATATTTCACTAAATGGGTTGAAGTAATCTCTATGACCTATACTACAGGCAAGAAAATAGCTAAGTTTATTCTGAACTACATTATTTGCCGATATGGAATACAATGAGAATTATAATGGATAATGGTAGACCTTTCAAAAATTACGAAGTGGCAGAACTTTGCAAACAGTTCCATATTCAACACCGTTTTGCAACTCCATATTATCCTCAAAGCAATGGTTAGGCAGAAGCAACAAACAAAACAATCCTAAAAATTCTGAAAAAAGTTGTCAATGAAGCAGGCCGAGATTGGTACATACAACTCAATCCTGCTCTATGGGATTACAAAACATGTGTACGCATAGAAACAAGTGCCATACCATACTCCTTGGTATATGTAACAAAAGCCATTTTTCTTGTTGAAGTAGAATTACCATCACTGAGGATCTCTTTAAAGAATATCATATTTGATGAAGATCATAGAGTTGCAAGGTTGCAAGAGTTGGAACTCTTGGATGAAAAGAGACAGATTGTCTTGAATCACTTACAAGGATATCAAAATAGAATGCACATAAGCTATGATAAAAGAGTGAGACCATGTCACTTTGAAGTAGGAGACCTTGTCCTAAAGGAAAACCAGAGAAACTTAGTGGAGCAAGAAAAGCAAGGAAAATTCGAAGCAAACTGGCAAGGCCCTTTTGTCATAACATGAGTAATTGGAAACAACGCTTATCATTTAACAACAATGGAGGGAGATCGACTCCCCAAACCCATGAACATCATACACCCAAAAATCTATTACATCTAAGGGATGGGTTCATTTTAATTTTCAGTAATGCATTTGCATATTTCTTTACTGCATTGTAACACATATCTGCATTTCAAATTGTACAACATATAGCTACATATCATTATTTCTTTCTCATATAGTTGCATCAATAAAGTAAGGAGATTGTCTAAGTCATTCACCTGTCTGCACCGAAGGGAGAGAAGGGGGTCTCATTTTCTAGATACGGGTAAATGAAGTTTTAGGAGGTCTTTACTCATTTATCTTCAATGTCACCTTGTGATTGAGATTTATCCATGGTTGAGTAGAGGTTTTACTGTTGAGCCTTGTTACCCAAAATCTATCGATTGTTATATCTCAAACATTAATCAAAAACTCTAAGTCATTATAGATACCTAGTTGGTCATGTGGCTAGTGAAAAATCCAAAATTCTACTTCAGTGTCGCTGTAATCGTCATACCCAAGTAGGTCTCATCACTTACAAGTCAAGGCAAGAAAAAAAAAGAAAGAAAAGTTATGCCAAATATCCATCTCAAGGCAAAATAGCACAGATATACAACTGAAATATCTTGTAAAAATGTGCAATAAAGATTGACTAAGGGAACATGCGAGTAACTCTGTCAAGGCTATGGATGCTTGTTGGCAATGGAGCAAAATTCGAGAGATTATGGTGTATAACCTCATCGGAGCCCTAAAATCTTGTTGGCAGCGAGGCTCTATCCAGGTTGCTTTTGAAGTTAGAATAACACACGTAGCTACCCACATAGGATTCCAAGGGTCTTTGATGGTTATAAGAGTCGAAATAAATTCAAGTGCACACACATGGGCAAAAGGTGATCAAAGTTTCAAGAATTGATGGAGAAGTTTTCCGTGCCTCCATTCATAAATCTTGATTACATAGTGTGTTAAGATTGGATGATCTAAAGTCTTCAGAGAATGGATTGAGCTCCTAGCTCTGAAACATTTCACACCTTAATTCAACTAGTGCATTTCAGAATGAAAGGCACACACACTCACCCTTGTTCGAATAGGAACTACATCTTCATCTTGCATCTTGCATTAGCATAACTCATATCAAAAATTCATTATCTCCATATGCATCACCTAGATCATCATGTCATCATCATAGGTCTCCATACTTGGGGGCAATATTGAAGTTTTTTTAAAAAACCATGAAAAGTCTTGAAAAAATCTTACAAGTTGTATAGAGTCCTGAAAAAATATTAAAAATTAGAAAATGTTCCTAAACAAATTCAATAAAAAACATTTAGATAAAATCTTTAAAAAATTCAAAAACATTTGTAAAACACAAAAAACTTAAAAATTGTAAAAAGTCCTGAGAAAACCCTAAAAATCATAAAAAGATCTGGAACAAATAGAAAAAACAATTGAAAAACAACAAAATAAAAAACATTTGAAATGATCCACAAAACCCTAAACATCGAAAAACTCAAAAACAAACTCAAAATAAAAAACAACCAAAACTTGCAATAAAATATCTTGTGAGAAACAAATACCCTAGCAGATATCCAGCAAACACTTTGCGTGAAGTTAAACAAAGGATATAACTATCTTATCAAACATCTACAACCAACCTGATCAAGTCTTATCAATCATTGATATCCACATCAACGTGATCATTATCATGTCTTAGATAGAATCATATACACTCGAAACCAGACAAATCAGTCTTAAATGGGGTCCAAAACTTCTGAAACCAAACATTATCAACCATCATCGAACAAATCAAAGCAAAGACACAGTTAGTTTAGCTGCTGAATCTTGTCTAATTTGGTTCTTATCTTTTATCAATTGGTGAAGATCATGTTTCTATGCTGCTCAAGGATGTCCAAAAGTGACTAGAGGAGCCATGATGGGCATGATCCTTTACTTTGTTTGTTGTTTTGTGGTATGAACCAATGAAGTTTTGGGGCAATTTCTCTAGTGGGTGTCTATGATAGGAGCATTCAGCCTGTGAATGCCACACATACCTCAACCCTTAGTGAAATTCCCAGAATGGAGGGTTCATTCCTTGTCTGCTATGTGTTTGTTTCTTGAAATGAGATATCTATACATCCTGGTTCCTTATAACTTGGTGTACTAAGCCTCATTGTTACATAATAAGGCTCAATGATGATAACGTATTGCACTACGAATAAGGAACAGAAGAGTACTCATCACTATCACATCATAACAATTTTTCTTTCGTGTTAACACAGTTGATTCTTCATTTTCTACTATCTCTTCATCATCCAATCCAAATCTATATTTCTTACTAACACTTCTTCTAAATCAAGAGGACCAATCAACAATGTATTTTGTCACAACAAAAACATTCATATAGGTTGCATATCATTATAAGTTCATTTGCCATTAGTTAGATTGCATTATTAAATTCATGTTACTTAAATTCACTGGCATTATTACTCAAAGTTAATTGCATTAGATTCATATCATTTTAGACTCATTATCATATTGAAGCATTAATTACACAACCATATCATCACATTGCATAAAATAGAATGCACTAGAATCATAAAATGCATCACACACACATAACACATCACATATACACATCACATAGAATCATACATCATAGAAATAACACAAGGCATGTAGAACGCAACCAAAATGCATATCATATATATCTCAAAAGTGTCAGAATACATCATATCAAGTACAAGACAAAGTGTCTCAACTGGCACTGCCCATATCCCCAAGTGGATCTTGTCTGCTCGATCCTGCCCCAAGATGACTCGATGATGCCCTAGGAGGACCCATCACGTCTCCATTGCTCATCCGTTGACTAGTGTCTCTGCTAGACCCACTCCGAGATCTATAAGCTTTGATAGCTAGGCCCCTCTGATCCTCAGGAACAAATCTCTCATATGCCTATCTATAATATATAGCCTCTTGAGAAACAGTGAAAAATCTATCTGACTGTCTCCGCTCGTTGGTCCCTAGGCCAAAAAACTGATCATATTCATCCATAACCACCTGTTCTCTCTGCACTGCATCATCTTGCTCTCGCTGGAGATGATCTCTATCCATAATAGCCCTATTCCTCTCTCCCAAAATCTGATCTCTCTTCTCCTCTAAAGCACCATATGCTTTGTGGAAGTGCTCCCTATCATCCATTCGACGTTGTCGCAATGTGACAACTAGATCCTCTAAGCTCCTAATCGAAGCTCTCAAAACCTGCTCATCCTCACCCTCCTCCTCGCCACCTCCCTCTACGGCTGGCACATCTCCAACCTGGGGCATCTCAATGTCCTACCCACTACCATCCCCACCGTCACTCTACCCACTGCTAGATGATCTTGTCTTAGAATCATCACTCTCACTCCCATCCCAGTCAGAGCTACCCATAGACTCGGTGTCTCTATTGATGTCTACATCACCCTCACTATCCTCTCGCTCTACCTCTATTGCTGCTACTATTGCAATCAAGCCAATCTGACCTCCACCTCGTCCTCCTCCCCCATCTCGACCTCCACCATCCCGGCCTCCACCATATCTCCCTCCCTCTCCCTTGACCTCACCCTCCCTATCCCCTCCTATACTGAGGAGAGATAGGAATCGTATGATCTGTCAATGGTACTGGTATATGATGTACCCACCAAGCATCATACAACGATGTGGCACCAGGATCTACAACTCCAGCTGACCAACCCCACTGTAGCGGTCGAAGAGAATCAAAATCTGCAATAGCAACATGAGGTTGTATGCAAGCCCCCCAATCCCCGATCTCTTGTGTAATCCGAGCAAAAAAAGTTGTCACATCTGGCACACCCTGTACCTCCCCAAACCGACAGAGTACGCGGACAGGTAGATGGATGTCAATAACCCTGTGTCTACCAACATCTTGGCCAATGAGATAACGCTGCTACCTGAAATAAGGTAAATTTTGTGCATCATCAAACCAACCGCGACAATCAAGATACAACCTCCAAGAGAAATATTGTAGTATATCAATCTGATGTCTCCAGTAAAGGGTGTTCCCCGACGCACTATGTCTAATACCAACCGTGCATCTATAGGCATATGGCTTCTCATCAACAAGATCAACATGAACCATCGAACGAAAGATAGCCATATGCTCCCAAGTCCATACCTAGAGCAAAGTGATACCACAACCAATGGATTTATGCTCTAAGTATACAATACCATGCATCTGGTGATATAAAGTGGCTAATAAGCACATACCCCAAACAAAAACACATCTCTCAATAATCATGTCTTGGATAAGTCTACCCCATCCGACAAGGAAATCATGTGTCCATTTTAGGAATTAGGAAGCCAACAACAACATAACACAGAACGACAGTAAGATCATCGTAATCTAGATCATCCCATGGGATCTCATATCGACCCCGTATGGATAAATCCTCCTCTGAACACTTGAACAAATCACATAGTCTGACAACACCATCATCACGATCAAAAGTAACTCAGGCGTCATGAATGGGTATATGCAGAATATGCCACACATCCTCCAATGTAACTGATGCCTCACTAGTAGGTAAGTGAAAAGAACAAGTCTCAAAATGTCATCGCTTGACTAATGTAGTAATCATGGCTCTGTTGGTTGTAACCTCTGGCAAGTGCAATATATGATATAAACCTAAATGTTTGATCAAGGAAGTCTCCTCATCGATAAGCTCATAGAGATGCTCAAGACCATTTGGCCTCGTTTGCCTACTAACCAGGAAAAGGTAATGTGCCTACAAGATGAAAAACATGAAAATATCAGATAGTATATTCGCATGACAAAAATCAAATCATAAATTTTGGAAAAAAATACAAAATATCAATTGCGAATCAGATACAATGAATACAGTCAAATGTGCACCAATAAATTCAAATGCACATCATTAACATCAATTGCGCATCATTAAGATCAAGTGCAAATTATTAAATACAATTGTGTATCACAAAATACATTTGCGAGCCAAATTAACAAGTACGAATTACTAAAATTAATTGCACATATTTATAATCAAATGCGAATAGAATGATACTCAATTGCGCATCAACTAAAAAAGTTTGCTCTGACATAAATGAGAAAAAATTAGAAAAATAAGCAAAAATGAGCAAAGTTTTCAGAATTCTTATCAGGCCTCTAGTGTCAATCGGTCTTTGATATGCACCCACTCAATCAGACAAGTGCAATCTTGCTCTACGGCCCGCCATCACGCTCCAAATTCATCAGAAAGCACTGAAATCAAGAAGAGCTCCACAAATCAAATTAATGCAAATGATCAAATTAAAAGGGCTAATTCACTATTTATAGCCAAAATTAGGGTTTTTACCTCTGCAACGGTCGCGGTCCAATTGAACTTTAACGCACTTGTTGGCATAGTCAAACGAACTCGAAAACACACAAAATTTCACACGATTTCTCATTACCATGGTACAAAAAAAATGGTCTCAGTTTCATAATTTTTCAACCACTTTTTCCTGAGGGGGCATATTTACACTACAAAGCGTCACCGGGGCATACTGGGGCATAAATTTTTGTTTTCTTTGAAACAACGTCGTTTCGACATTGTGTCAAAGAGGGGAAAATGTAGACACTGAAAAAATGTCTTTTTTCATCATGTACTAATTATTCGTCCTAATTAATTAAGTAATTCTTTAATTATTTAATTAAGTTACTTATCCTTCTGAACTGACTCAACCATCATTTTTCATCTTATTAGTTATTCAATTTCTATTTCTTAATTAATTAATCAGTTAGCCCTATCTCAATATTAATTAAATATTATTTCTATAATTATTTATGATTAATTTCTTAATTAAATAATCTTTATTATTTAATTAAATCACATTTCTAATGTTTAAATAATTTCATTTAAATTATTTTAATTAATTAATCTTATTCCTCCAATTCCCCAAATTCAAATTTCAATTAATTTCATCTAATTCCAAATCATCAAATTAGTGTTTCACCAAATCTGATTTTCAGTTAATTTCATGTGCATTTCAGCATTCGAAAGTCCAAATTCAAATCCAAATTGAAAATGAAAATCAAATTCAATTCCAAAATCCTACAACACATGTTGAAATCATAACTGATTGATCAAATCAATTGACTAATTAGTTAACTCAGTTAACTCTTCAATCACCCCTTTTCACTCTTCAATGATCTTTTTTCTGACTAGTCAATCAATTCAGTCATCTAATCCATCTATTCATTCAACTAGCTAGTCTATTCAGTCTACAGGTTAATCAGTTGAGTTCACTCTCCAATCAACCCGGTTAACAGACCAATCTATTGAGTTAACAAATCAATCAATATGAGCTCATTGATCAATCTAATTCAGTTGACTATCAATCAAGACTTGAGTTGAAATCCTCATCCCTTTTGTGTTGAAAATTTATATAAACAACATCATTTTCACAAATCAGTCTAGAATCACAGTCTTCAAAATAATTGTCTATCTTATGCAAGAATTTCAATGCAACACCTGAGAGCCAATCAACCAACAATTATGGAGAAGAGAAATGGAAGCCTTGTTACATCAATTGAGGGAGTTTAATTAGATTTCATTCATTATTCAATTGATTTAGCATTATTTCATTGTCATCTAGGAGTTAATTTTTTAATTAGATTTAGAGTTGTGATTTGCTCTTTTACATCTGATTATCTTCATGATTAATTTACCCCTAAGAAACACCTTCCCCCATATAATTATGCATACATTTATGCATTGTGTTCTCATGCTCTAAAATGCTACATTGGGGACATAAGCCCATCCTAGTTCCCTATGTACCTACATGAGTATTTTTGGACATTAAGGGTCACATTATTATTAGTCATATAACCCATGTTGGGGAAAACATATACCTCGTGCTTCACACCCAATCAAAATGATTTCTATGTTTCATATTTTACATGATCATTATTTGATGGAATATTTACTTTACATTACTTGCATGCTTATCTTTAATTTAGATTATATTTATATCTATAAGGTGGTGAAATAGGGTACTCACTAGTCTATCTATGTAAACAAGGAATAAACCTATTTCATGCAATCATTGCATCAAAGGGAGATGAAATCAATAAATTCTCCTCCAAGGGGTGGATGCTAATTGATTTTAGATGGTTCCCTTTGTGAGAGTTGAATTGGATATTGAAAATATGAAATTTTATAGCTAGATCTAGGGCTAAAGATGGAAAATTGACATAAATGAACATGAACAGGTAGTTGAAAATTTGATATAAAGTTGTAAGAACAGATATGAGATGAGGAAGATGAATGGAACCTGTGACTAGAATCTAAACCCCCAAAAGTGAGACAATGGAGCTTTGAATTACCTTGTCCCCAAATTGTTGGATGTGAACAAAATTTATCTTTCCAAAATTAGAATACTGCTCAGAATCTACCCCAAAAGTTTCACGGGAAATTTGTTGGACAAAGAGTATGGAGCGACCCTATCTTATGCTTTTCACACTTGCAAAAGTTGGATCTGATTGTCTTTGTCTACTCTACCTAATTCTATATTTATTGCTCCTGAACTTGTAAGTTGCACCTGGAAAAGAGAGAAAAATGTTTCAAATAAGGGATTTCCTAGGCCAAACCTCGTGTTTGGAATTAACCCTTGAAATGAATTGAAACATTGAAGTAAAAGGCTAAATAATATACCTCAAATTTGCTATAGATAATTGTAGGTTGATGATGCAATGTTCTTTGAATGTGATCCCAAATGTTGATGCAATAACATGACATGCCATGACAAGACATGAATGACCTAATCATAAACACTTTTCTTGCATGAAGATTGATGCAATTTTCTACTCAATGATATCGAGATCTTAAAGAATATGGTGGGATGAAATTTTGCCTTGATGCTCAATGAATGCTTGATGATGATAGTGCTTGATAACATATGCTTGTGATATAATGTAATTATAAAATGAATTAGAGGAATACTCTTATATAGGATTGTCAAGTTATTTCCCCGATCAGGCTGACCTCCAACGATTGAATTGAGACATCATGATCTAAAACCAAAAGACAAGAAATGTGCATCAAGATATTCAAAATTGGGCCTAGTTTGGGAGGACAAGGGTGCTTTAGGCGCCACTATCCTAGGACAAGGGCACCCTAGGCACCATTGTCCACCCAAAACAAGGTGAAGAAGCCAAATATAGGGTGCACATAGCCTAAGATAGAGGTTCAAACTACCATGTGAACAGATGACACCATTTTTTAGGTGAAAGACCAAAAATAGGCTTGGATGAGAGCTAAAATGGGTCACACTAAGGTAGGGGCACAAAATGTGGTATAAATTGTATATAATTACAATTTATGATGCTACATTTATTCCCCACTTTAGCGAGAGTATGCGCCTATGCACATACTCACACTAAAGTAGGAGAGAGAGAGAGAGAGAGAGAGAGAGAGAGAGAGAGAGAGAGAGAGAGAGAGAGAGAGAGAGAGAGAGAGAGAGAGAGAGAGAGAGAGAGAGAGAGAGAGAGAGAGAGAGAGAGAGAGAGAGAGAGAGAGAGAGAGAGAGAGAGAGAGAGAGAGAGAGAGAGAGAGAGAGAGAGATCACTAAATTTGAGGGAACAAGCCTCCAAACTTAGGATCTTAACTCACACAAGCACATACAAGGACACACAAACTAAGACAAAAACAAATAAAAGACAAAAAGTCAAACAAAGATGAAAGACACAAAAAAGGAGGTTAGTACTTAAAACAAAGGCTCCAAGTCAACTAGTTGAAGAGACCTCGATAATAAAAATATCCCCACCACTAGTATCATTCTTGAACTTTTATTTCAAGAGCACAAGTGGTCACATGGAAATAGAAAAAAACACACATTGAATGATGAACCATGATCCAATGACTAGCAAAGTATGTTATACTTATGAGTTCATGGGGAAGGAGAAAGAAAACATGAATTCCATGGGCTAGAAAGTTGTGTTATGCTAAGTGATCCATGGGAGAGAGAGAGGAAGAATCAAAATAGTGTAGAAAGATGTGTTATGCTAGTTCCACTCATCTTGCAAAGGAAAAATAAAGAGTCAAATAGTCTAGCAAGTTGTGTTATTCTAGTCAACTCATCTTTCAAAAGGGTGCCAAGAAATTTTTTCTTATTGCAAGGTAGTTGGTTTGTGCAAATTGTAATGAAATATTTTGCCAAGTGAAGCTTTCTTATCACAAGGCAAGCAACTGCCAAGTTGTTACTGAGACACTACAAGAAGGATAACCAAACAAAGCATTGTATGTAAGGAAATCCCACAAAATAAATTGAACCAAGGGTAGCAAAGAAAATCATTGTATGTAAGGAAATCCATGACATAAATTGAACAAGGATAACAAAGCAAAGCATTGTATGCAAGGGAATTCACAACATGAATTGAAAAAGGATAACCAAGCAAAGCATTGTATGTAAGGAAATTCATGACATGAATTGAAAATCAATAAAAGAATTGTATGCAAGGAAATCCACAACATGAATTGAATGTGAGCAATAAGGAGGCCGCATGTATGCCCCTCCCCCTCCCTCCATCCCTTTAGATGTAAACACATCCCTATGTTGATGTCTAAAGGTAGAAATGAGAGACAATGATAAACACCTTCAACACCAAGGAGATATCCTGTAAACAATAATGTATATAACTCCAAGCTAAAGAGGCATGTCTCTTTTGAAGCTAGGAGGAGATAGTTATAAAAGAAGTATCTTACAAGTGTAAAGGAACCCTTTTGAGGTATGCATAGTGAAAGGAGGAAGAGATATTTGCCTAAAGATATCTACCCCCAAAAATAAAGTGATCTTTAATAAAGATGACATCTTTCAAAAGGGAAGGAAACTAAGAATACACACCTTCCCAATTGTTAGAAAAAGTGAATTCTTAGTGAAGGTTTGTACACTTTCACTAAAGAGATATTATTCATTAAAGACGTATCATGTCAAGCATGGAATAGGTCCTAAACAAGGGACACACATGTACTCACATGGAAGATAATTCAATGTAAGAAAGGCCATTGAGTTATGAAAGATGCAACTCAACAAAGGAAAATAAAATCCTTGAAAAGAGAGAAGATTGAAACACTATTCTTGCCCCCCAAGCATGGAAACAAGGATATTGTTGCTAAGATGAGTTTGTGTTGTCATTGATGTCACACTTGTTGATATCTTTGGTCCAGATACATGTCCAGTTAATGCAGTAATAGAGGATTTATTCGGTGTTAATGCAAATGTGTGAAAATTGATTGAGGATGATTCAGATGGTACATCCAAATGTATTATGACTTTTTTGAAGCTTTGGAGAAGATATCAATGGTTCGCAATTGGTATTGGCTAAGTGTGACTATTCTGGTGATCGATTTGTCAAAGTATGCTCAAAATTTTGGTCCACATTGTGGTACATTGATTCATCAGTTATTGTAATTGTAGTATGATGTTGGTGGATGCAAATGCTTCATATATCTCATTTTCTAGATTCTCAATTGATCTATAATTGAAGTTATGTTGGCCTGTGTATTGGCTTGTGCAGTGACAAAGTAGCAGTTTGCATGAATGCATTGCATTCCTTTGCCTTTAGTTTTTTGATGGTATGGTTTTATTATTTGGCTATTTTGGTGTCTGATGATGCTATGTGGTGCATCAAAAAGTGTTTTTGGTGGTCTGTATCATGTTCTGAATCAGTTTGGTCAATTTGGACGATAATAGTTTTAGCTCCTGGAGATAATCTATGATGTTTGGTTTGTGCAATAGCGTGCAAAACCATAGGTATTAATTTGGGATGGATAAGAAGGTGTGCCAACATGGCGTGATGCTTCACACGCCTCATTCTACCTTCCACATTACCTTGAAGATTATTTTTGGGTGAACTATTTATATCTACACCTTACATCAAATTAGGTCGACTCAATTGATGTTATTTTGTTTGCGAATGGTATATAAAGGATGAAATATTTTTGGATTGTAGACAAGTTGTTATGGTGTGATTGAGTGCTGTTGTGTAAGTGCGAAGGTGTGCACATGTAGTTGAGGAATAATGACTTAGCAATTTCAAATGTGTATTACAGTGTACTGTAATCAACATATCAAAGGATGCAGTTCTCAATAGTTCAATCATATTGATATTGTAATCTTAGATGCTTTATATCTCACCTTGAAGAAGTGATCTTCATTGTCCACAAGTCTCTATTGTATCTTGCCCTAAGATTGTACATCTCAGTAATGCAAGTCCCTTGTATCTTTCTCTAAGGTCATGCACCTTAGTTTTGCAAGTATATATCAGGAGCAGTGAACTTCCTTGGCCTTGACCCTAAAACATTGTAGCTTGTTTTTCATATAGTGGAATAGTTATCACCGTGGTTCTTCCCTCATTGGGTTTTCCATGTAAAATCTTGGTGTTCATGTATGATTGCTATTGTGTTTTTTAGTTTTTTACTTCTGCATATGTGGTAGATGAAATGATCAATAATTGATTAGTTAAATTAGTTAAGTTTTAATATATGTTGATTCATCCCTCCCCTTCAGCATCCAAAAGTGTTCAACAAATATACCTTTCCTATTGCTAGGAAAGGGGATACACTTTCAACACCAAAGAGAGATCATTTATAAAAGATACACACTTTTAAAATAAGGAAAAGATCCTCATTAGGGATACTTTTTCTAATAAGAGGGATGTGATACTCAATAGGGATATGCACGTCCACAATATAGAAAGGATCCTTATAAAATATATAACTCAACAAAGGGAAAGTAGATCCTTAAGAAAGAAGGAAGGAAAGATTGAACAAACTATTCTTTCCCCCTAACGTAGAGACAAGAATAACTAGGCTATTATATTACTACCTAAGTATGATTGCACATGAAATTGTACCACTGTGAATGACAATGAGCCCCCAATCGATAAGATCTACTAATGTCACATAGTGAGGAGCAACATGATAGCCACTAATGTTATTTTATTACATGATAAATTGAAAGAAGAAGTTGAATATGACATGTTAAAATAACAATACCATTTACTAACTTATCTCTTAAATTCTCTACAATCAATGAAAGTATGACCATCCATGAGATGATAATAACAAAATAAGAAATTTGTGTGGTTACTTTATTGAGTTCGATAGTTTGTAAAGGTGAAAGAGTGATCAAATGGTCACTTAACGAGATTTGATCTTCTCTAGAGAAAGGAGAGTGATTAGGCACTATTCTTATGTCAATTGAAGGAATGTATGTAAACAAAGGAGAATAAGACATAAGATCTATAGGGAACTTAATTCATTTTTCCATGTATCCAATATCATGTTTACTATATCCTTTCTTAGAAAGCATGTCAAAGTTGAATTTTCAATGCATATGAAATTCTAATGGAAAAGGAGTTTCATGATAAACCTTATCGAAATTATTAGTATAAACATATTGTGAAGCACCAAAAAGATGAATATATGAATAAGGATTGATCCTTGTTGGAGAATACACATATTTATTAGAATCATTCATGTCCATTTGGGAGGTGAAGGAGTCCTCATTTATTAGGTTGTGTTCATCTTCATGTTTTTTTAATATAATATTGGGAGAAATATGAATATGATGTCGCATTGAAATGTATTGATTAGCAAAATAATATTTAGGAGAGGAATAGGCCTCTATGTCTATCAAAGTGTCATGAATTGGGAAGTAAAAGTCTAAGTCATTTTCCTCTTCCACCAAAGTATTCTCATGGGGGAGGTTGTTTTGAGAGAAGATTCATCATTCTTCAATGCTTCATCTCCAAGAGAGATCATTGAAGAAAGTGATAATGTTATCTTCTTCATGTACCAAGGCTTCCTCATGAATAAGAGAAAATTTAGAAAAATGACAAGCATGGTTCATTTGGACCTCATCTCTATATGAGAGGGTATAGGAATGGATAAAAGGTAAAGCCTCATAAAGGGGACTGCCAATCATATCAAAAGCTTCATAAAGGGGATTGTCGATCATCACAACGTCCTTATGAGTGGAATGAGTTTTGAGAGATGTAGAGGATGATTTAATTGATATGAATTCATCAAGGGCTTCATCTAATATATTAAATTCATCACTACTAAATGGCTCATAAAAGACATGAGAATTAAATCTTATAAAAAGGGATCCAACATGGTTGAATAAGCTTGCTTTCTTCAAGATAGGGGTTATTTTTTGTTTTCTAATTTAAGAAAATAAAAGCTTGGTCTAACTATAGCAGTTAAATGATGCAATCTAATTAAATAAAGCATGCAAGAAACTAATGCAATGTAAAGTAAAACTATGAATGACACAACAATGCATGTAAATTATATTTTTTGGTGCTTTTAAGAGTTAAACTGAAATGACAATGATTTAAATGAAAGAAATGAAGCAATTATATAATTAACTAAGAATTTAAAATGAACAAGCAATGAATGAATGCGTCTAAATTTGAAAATGTAATGCAAAATTAGATCTAATCTAAAAATTAGAAGTGATGTAAATGCAAGAAGAGTCGGGTTCACCAAAATGTAAGGTAGTGAAATCTAGGTTATTCAATAATTTAGCTATGTAAACAAGGAATTTAAACCTATTGCACACAATCATTACATTGAAGGGAGATGAAATCAATAGATTCACCTCTAAGGGGTGGATGTTGATTGAATTTAGATGACTCCCTTTGTGAGAGTTGAATTGGATACTAAAAATATGAAATTGGAAAGCTAGATCTAGGGCTAAAGATGGAAAATTGACATAAATGAACATGAACAAGTAGTTTTAATATTTTATATGAAGTTGTAAGCATAGATCTGAGATGAGGAAGATGAATGGATCTTGTGTCTAGAATTTGAGCTTGAAAAGTGGCACAATGGAGGTCTTAGTGACCCTATCCATAAAATGTCGAATGCAGATGAAATTTATATTTTCAGAACTAGAATATTGCTTAGAATATATCCCAAAAGTTTTGTGGGAAATTCGTTAGACAAAGGAGTGCATAGTGACCTTGTTCTCCGCATTTCATGCCTATAAAAGTTGGATTAGATTGTCTCTATCTACTTTGCCTAATTCCAAATTTATAGCTCTTGAACCTGCACTTGCAGAAGAGAGAAAGATGTTGGGAATAGGGGTTTTCTTAGGTCAAAACCCGAGTTTGGAATTAACCCTTGAAATGAATTGAAATACTGAAGTAAAAGGTTGAATAATACCCCTCAGATTTATTGTAGATAATTGTAGGTTATGATGCAATGCTCTTTGAATGTGTTCACAAATGTTGATGCAATAACATGACATGACATGACATGAAAAGACATGAATGACCTAATCATAAACAATTTGCTTGCATGAATATTGATGCAATTTGCTACTCCATGGTGTCTATATCTTGAAGAATATGGTGGGATAAAATGTTGCCTTGATGCTCAATGAATGCTTGATGATGATAGTGCTTGATAATGAAATCTTGTGATATAATGTGATCATAAAGTGAATTTGAGGAATACTCTTATATAGGGTTCTCAAGGTATTTTCCCAATTAAGTCAACCTCCAATGGTCAAATTGAGACATCATGATCCAAAACCAATAGGCGGGAAACATGCATCAAGATATTCAAAATTGGGACTAGTTTGGAAGGACAAGGGCGCTATAGGCATCGTTGTCCTAGGTTATGGGCACCTCGGGTGCCATTGTCCACCCAAAACAAGGTGAAATGTTGGAGATAGGGTGCACATAGCCCAAGATAGAGGTTCAAACCACCATGTGAACTGATGACACCAATTTCGAGGTGAAAGACCAAAAAATAGGTTTGGATGAGAGCTAAACCAGGTCACACTAAGGTAGGGGCACAAAAAGCGGTGTAAATTATATAACGTTACAATTTGTGACACTACAACAATACCTCATGTATTGTTTTCCTCTCTTGTTTGGTTCCTTGCATCATAATGTATGACCAATTGTATGGGCACATGTAATTATCACTATTTTCCTATGAGTGAGATTTTAAGCAATGCTAGATGCTATATAGAGGCTCATCATTGTTTTTGGATAGTGCTTACCACATAGAGTGGCATTGTTGGATGCATCACATAATAGCAAGTAGTATCACTTTTTGTTTAGGTAGAATTCCATAACCCTACTCATTTCCTATATCCAGTTTTCAAGATAATTGACCAAACTTATATAATTTTGTAACTAGTTTTCATTCATGAGATAGAAGTTGTTCATTGCATTTTTTTTCTATGCTTTGCAAGTTTCCATTGAGTAGACATGCTAAAGGACAAATATACATGGTGATGTTTAATAGAATCCAAATATCCTTTTATTTTTTAATATTTACTTTAAATGCATTTTTGTGATTGCTACTCTATTTGAGATATATAACTATTCTAGGAGTCACATGCACCTGATCAAAGTGGTGACAAAATATAATGGTGAAATTTGTATCCTAATTCCACTCTTCATTTAGTTTTCTTCCCCTTTTGAGAATATCTTAATGCGATTAGATATCAACAAATAACACATTCTTATGCAAAATTGTGTTGATTCCCCTAACTTTCACCTGTCCCTATTTTGTACTTTATCTATTTATGCTCACATTCCAATATCAACCACATTTATTACTACCTTCATGAATCAAATATTCATTCTCTACACATATTTTTCATCTCTTCTTTATCTTAGATTGATTCCATAAATGTGAGATTCATCTCATATTCATGGATTTAACCCTCAAATTTAAAAAATTCAAATGTAGTTAACTCTCATCTATTTTATTTGATATTTTGAATTCGCTAAATACACGTTTGCATGAATGATTGCCATGTCTTAATATTTAAAGATATTATTTTGAACAAGGTGTGTTGTAAGCACTTAGATATTGTTGAGTTCAAATTACAATATAAATATAAGCTATTCATTTGCATCCATTTCATCATCATTTCATATGCATAAGCATTCATTCAATAATCATTTGTATTTAAGAAGCATTTAAAAGAACATTTAAATTTAGAATCAAAAGAGATCTAGGTCTACACATCTCCTAGGTCATTTGTATTTGATTCTTGAACACTACAATAAATCAATATTAAGAATTGATCTAGGAGAATGTGTATCATGATAATTGACAACACTCCAAAGATATTTATTTAATATAACTATAAATTAATGTTTTCTCAAAATTGACAAGAGACTCACAAATGCCAACCCTCTAATCACACATTTAAATCCTCCTCATTCCTAGGAGAAAGTCGATAGGAATAAATGAGATAAAGTAGAGAAACAAAAGTAAATCAACCTTTTCCCAAGATTGACCTAAAGGAATGTGTCTCGGGATAAATGACAAACCCCTAAACACACAATTAATTCTCCTTATTCTTAGGGTATTGTGAGTAGATAGGAATAAATCAGGTGGAGTAGAGAGTTAAAACCAGTAAATTCCTTAATGCATTTCCATTTCGTATGAGGTTTGAATAACCCACCGTCCTGTTAACTGTTTACCAAATCTAGTGAAGGGGAGCCCAATGACGTATGCACTTGACCTATAACACATGCCTTGGATGCCAAGAATCTTCCTCCCTTTTCTACGATTTCACATTATTTTACTCCCTCACACCAAAATTGCTTCATGGGAGAAAACAGGTAGACAGATTCTGAGATTGGACGGTGACTAACAACTCACTATTTCATCGACATCATAATGAATTCCTTCACTTTCAATTCATCAGTCCCTGCAAAACTACACTACTCTCCTCTACTCGACCGATCAACGCTTGGGGCCCCCACTAAAAAATCTCTTTGTCTTTACTAATGAAAGCGAGCACTTGGCACTTATCCATAGAATCTCCAAATCTCATGGCTTCAATTACGCATCGTGACCCGTGAATCCCACACACACACACACTCTGTGTTTATTTCCCTTTTGCAGATAATCAATGGCACGCGAGGTGCACCCACCGGTAACCAACAAAATGTAGATCTCCAACAGCCAGTTGTCATGGTCCGAAAGAGCCGTTGAAAAGGAGCTTAAACAAATATACACGTCGTGGGCACGGAGGATTGAAATGGCCCAGTCTATTAAACTAGACAAAAAACGGGCATTTAATGGAACACATTTTTCTTGTACTCCTCCATCACTTCAAACCTCTCAAACAAATCCATTAGGTGAGAGCCGATGATCTAACTCAGAAAATCGAGTCCTTCAGATCCATACATAGATAAAACTTGTTTTCAGCGACCCACTAAGCAGATCGTAATATTCTCTTCTCCGAGCGGTTCAACTCCATGGCTTCACTCCGCCTAGCAACATTGGGAATGATGGTTTTATTTGGTAAGGTCGATGAAATACTTTGATCAAGCTAGTTAGTTAAATGAATGAATGAATGATAGATTGAGTATAATGATGTCGGGGAGGCTAAACAGTCCACGAGATCAAGAGAACACTTTTAGTTTATCTTCGGATTCTTTTTTAATGTGGGTGAGACTAAACAGTCTATGAAATCAAGAGAATACTTTTAGTTTATCTTCAGACTCTTTTTATGTCTGCGAGACTAAACAGTATATGAGATCAAGAGAAATTTTTTAGTTTATCTTCATACTCTTTTTGATGTCGGAGAGATTAAATAGTCTATGAGATAGTCTTCATATTCTTTTTGATATCAGATCTTCTACTATTAATTTTGACTCGGAAGCTGACTGTCTGATTAATGTGCAGGATCATGCCGCGCAGGCGCAACGGTTTTCACACTGGTTAACAAATGCTCTTACACGGTTTGGCCCGGGACATTGTCCGGCAGCGGGAGCTCCGTTCTGGGAGAGGGCGGGTTCACCCTGGCACCGGGTCAGTCCGTTCCGCTCACTGCTTCGTCTGGTTGGTCTGGTCGTTTCTGGGGCCGAACGGACTGTAGTTTCGACGCCTCGGGTAAAGGCTCCTGCATAACGGGTGACTGTGGAAACGTCCTGAACTGCGCTCAGGCCGGCGGCGCACCGCCGGTTTCTCTGGCGGAGTTCACATTGGGCGATAAGGATTTCTATGACGTTAGTCTTGTGGACGGTTATAATGTTCCGCTCTCCATCGCCGCCGTCGGAGGGACCGGTGACTGCCGAACGGCCGGGTGTGTTAGCGATCTGAGGACCAGCTGCCCGGCCGAGCTTAGTGTTACCAGTAATGGACAGGTTATTGCCTGTAAGAGCGCCTGTGCTGCTTTCAGTACCCCTGAGTATTGTTGTACTGGTGATCATGGGAGCCCCCAAACTTGTTCGCCCAGTAAGTACTCGCAGGTGTTTAAGAGTGCTTGCCCTACAGCTTATAGCTATGCTTATGATGATGCTACCAGTACTTTCACTTGTAGTAATGCCGATTACACCATCACTTTCTGCCCCTCCAGTTGATTCTACAGATATTTGCTTGACAACCCGTCTTTGGATTCCCTGTAAATATTTTTCAGGGCCAATGGCACCCATTAATTTATTTGTATAGTACGGTGTTTTGTCTGTTAAGTTTAGTTGGGTGTGGATCTCGGGGCTGGGCTTGGTGGGCATTTCATTCAAATGATTAATAATTTTGGGATAGATCGAGATCCCTGAGGAATCCATAGCTGTTTTGTGCATTTTATTTATTTGATTTTAGATAAACCACTGTGTGCAATTTGAGCGAGATTCAGAGCTTCCGTTTGATTTTATTTTTATTTAAAATAAAACAGTGTATTATTTGATGGTCGCGTCCGTTGGTCTGGTGCTATTAGAACACTCCATTTGGAAAAAGTTGAGTACCACACAGAGTACTATGTATGTAATTTGTTTTATGCCTGGTTACTACTGTTTGCATATGTATGGTCGGTGTTAAGTTTTTCTCATATAAAAGACTTGCCAATACAACTTGTCTGTTTTTATTATATATCTTTCAATGCAACAAATTACTTTTCAAATTTATGAGATTTCCACATTTTATGATTGATTGTATGAAGATTTCTCGATTCAATTATGTATGATTTTTTTCCATCAAAATTTAAGATCACATTTTGTGATTCTTAATTATTTGTCCATATTAAGATTTATTATTATACTACATTAAATGTGTGATATTTTTAATAATTATTTTTAAAGTTGTGAGTTATTATTTTTAAAGTTGTGATATTAAGATTTATTATTATACTACATTAAATGTGTGATATTTTTAATTAAAGTTGTGAGTTATTAGATTTCTATAAAAAATATATTTTCAATTTAAGGTCACACCATGAATGATTATCAAATTTATGTTTTAGATTTTTTTTGTTATTTATTCACATTAAATTATTGTAATTTTTTCTTAACTACAACTTAATTAAATTGATAATTTTTTAATATATGAATGTGGATGTAGAATATCACTACTTTTGAATTATAATAACATATAAAAAATAGCATAGCATTAATGGAACTAGTTTACATAACATTTTAAATGTATAGACTAGATCTCTAGGAAAATGGGGCCAAGATTTTTTTTTATGATTGACCCCTTCTTATCTTAAGACTTTCATATCATTTTGCACTAATATTTTTCATTTTGAGTAAAGCTTTTTTCTTTTAAACAATCCTCCAATTGATGAAATCTTTTCCCCTAAGACCCATGAAGGGTTGTCCATAAAACCAATGGAGATTATTAAGGGCCATTTAAACCAAAAGTAAGGAGAAATTGGTCAACTCCCCAGGGATTATTTGGGGTTTACATCATTATTTGCTAGGTCATTGACTATATAAATTGGAAAGATTTATTCCAAAATCTTAACAATCTAAAGGTTAGAGTGAATATCATTTGGTGAAACAACTTTTAACTTCTATAATCTTATTTTATTAAGCAAAAACTTCTCCTCATTTGCTAGGAGGAGCACACTATGCTAGGCACATTATTTGCTAGGTCATTGACTATATAACTTGGAAAGGTTTCTTCCTAAATATTAAGAACATAAAGATTAGAAAGCATACCATTTTGTTAAGATACAACTTTTGATTCTATAATCTTATTTTAGCAAGCAAAAACTATTGAACATATGTTGTCATTAATGTTAAAGGTGTGTCAAAGGTATGAAAGGTATAATGTCTAAGATGCTATCAGATCAATGAGAATTAAATGTAATTGCTTCTAACATGACCTGTTTGAGCATTTGAGTTCCAGATTGGCAACCTATGCTGGATAACTCTCTTAATGTTATCATTATACTTTGGTTTGAGTTGTTCCTAACTGACTATCTTATTTAGAGTTGTTTAAGAGCATTTGCACCATGCTTCTAAGGTTTGTTGCTCAAGAACATAATGTGTGCTTAAAGTTCCATTGTCAAAGTGTTGGGTTTCACATTCTATTGCAATTGAGAGTTATGTTCCATATCTCTTGTAATTTTTGTGGGATTGGATTCTCACATATTGAGTTGGTACTCAGATCTTGAAGTACAAAATTGGTGTCTTAGCTAGGTTAATGCCTACAAATGTAATTGGGAATTGGTGTCTATGGTAGGTTGGTGCCTGCTTCATATCGTAAATTCTTTATTATATTCCTACTTTTGTGAAATTGGATTTGGGAAATAGATCCAAGCGGCTATTCTACTGTAGTTTTTATCGTTCTATATTAGAACACACACACACACACACACACACACAGATATACATATACATACACATATGTATATATATACATATACATATATGTGTATACATACATATATGTATATGTATATGTATATATATACATATATGTGTATACATACATATATGTATATGTATATGTATATATATACATATATATGTGTATACATATATATATATATATGTATACATATATATGTATATATATATATATACATATATATGTATGTATGTACATACATATATGTATATATATACATACATATATGTATATATATATAGCTCTCTGTGTGTGTGTGTGTGTGTGTGTACATACATATATATGTACATATATCTATATGTACATATATATGTATGTACACATACATATATATGTACATATATCTATATGTACATATATATGTATGTACACACACACACACACACACACACACACATACACACACATATATACCTAAAAATGTCTCATTGATCATGTACTAATTATTCATCCAATTAATTAAATAATTCTTTAATTATTTAAAATTTAAGCTAATTAATCTTATTCTTCTAAATTCATATTTCTTCATAATCTTACTAATCATTTCAATTTCAATTCTATCATCGTTTAACCATTTAAACCATTTTTTAATGTTAATTTAATATTTGTTATTTAATTAATTGTGATTATTAATCCCTCAATTTAAATAATCTTTATTATTTAAATAAATTCATTCTCAATTTCTATTTCTCATCATTTAATCATTTAACCCTTTTCTAATATTAATTAAATATTTATTACTTAATTAATTATGATTTAATTCCTTTAATTTAAATAATCTTTATTATTTAATTAAATTCACATCCTTCCAATTTCTTCCAATTTCAAATACATGAGCATGATTTCAAAAATCAAATTGAAAATCAAAGTCAATTTCTAAATATATTCAAATAACAAATTGAAGTTAAAATAAATTCAATATTTGAATTAAATCTCATGCAAAGATTAAATTGAAAATCCAAGTAAAAGTGCAAGCACATGCTAAATTAATTAATTAATTAAATCAATTATCTTTTCAATCTCTATTTCTATCTTCCACTTTGCTTTTTTCCAAAAAACATTCAATCAGTCATCTCAATTAACTATTCCATCTATTTTAATTGATTATTTCAATTAATTGATTAATTACATCATTTCTTTAATTTCCTCCAATCACTCTTTTTCTGTCTTCTAATTACCTTTTTCTAAATAAAGCTTTCTTTGTCATTCTTTAATTATCCTCCAATCATTCTTTTTCATCTTTCAATGAGCTTTTTTCTCAATCAGTTAACTCAATTAACTATTCAATCAATTCTATTCCACCTCCATATTAGCAGTTCAACTATCGACCAACATGTGAGCTCTCCTGAGTTCCACCTCTTGATCAATCTGTTCCACCTCTCAATCAATCTCACCCAAAAATCTATAAATCCAGCATCAATTCTCCATTTTCAACAATCACGATACGATCATGAACTTCGAATCTTTGTGTGACCATTTGCAGGTTGCCAGTGTAATATCCGAGAGCCATCATACCACGAAGAAGAGAAGAACAATGGAAGCTATGATGCAGAATAGGGAGTTTTATATTGTTTAATTTGATTCTATTATGCATCTATTTCATTGGTTTAGGTTTGAATTGCTAGAATAGGGATTCATGATTTCCTTATTATTTCCTTATTGACGGAAACAACAGCCTAGTCCTATCATACAGAGTGAAATATGACTTTCTTAATATAGAATGGTTGATGAGAGATCTGACTAGGGCCTCACAGTCTGTTTTGCAAGTTTCTGGTGAAGTTTGGGCTTTTTGTAGATTTTTTTAAAATTGTTTGTTTATCTGTCATGCATTCGCCTTGTCATTTTCAGGCATTTTCTCTGTCAGTGTCACACATTTGATCTGCCATTTTTTATGCATTCGCTTACTCATCATAACACAATCACTTAGACATTATTATGCATTTACTCTATTAGAATCACACATTCATTCAAATAGGTAGTTTGGCTTTCCGTTTTCTGGGTTTTTTGTGTGTTTTCTGGTTACTAATTCCCTGTTTGCAGAGCATGGTGAAATTACAGAGAAGGCTTGATCATCCTAGATTGTTGTGGAAACCACTAACAATTTAATTGAAGGATCCTTTATGGTTAAATCACTTTTGGATTTTAGGTTTAAAATTGACATGCATGCTTTCACACTTTAGCTTGGTGCTTAAAACAAATCTAGTTAAAATTGACATGCATGCTTTCATACTTCAGCTTGGTGCTTGAAAAAAATCTGGTTAAAATTGACATGCATGCTTTCACACTTCAACTTGGTGCTTAAAACAAATCTGGTTAAAATTGACATGCATGCTCTCACACTTCAACTTGGTGCTTAAAATTGATCTTGGGTTTAAAATTGACATGCATGATCTCACACTTCACTTTGGTGTTTTAAAATAGACATGCACATGCGTATCTCATACCTCAGTTTGGGCTTTAAAATTGACATGAATCTGGCTTATGAATAGAATAAATCACACATTGCGATAATTAAGGGAAAATGAACTTTTTTGTGTCTTGGGTGGACCTAATGTTGCATTAAGTACCTTTCTACCTGCCTTTGGGGTCTTGGGAGAGAGGGAAAGGTGATAACGACACCCACTTTTTATTTTTAGTAGTGAGGGGTATCTTTGACTGGGGATTTCATCACCCCACAGAGTTACGTCAAATTCACTTAAACTAACCATAAAAAATAACATTATAAGCATGATAACACAAACACCACCATAGTCTAAATGCATACTAGTTCCTAACATAATTTATTCCTTCAATGCATACATTACCATGCACTACTCTATAGCATGATTATATCCATCTACTAAGCTTACTAACCATTCCCTCTTAGTTCATTTTAAAATGCCAATACCAAATGTTCCTACTCCCAATTATTTATGCATTTCTATCATCATACCTAATCATAAGATAATCTATCATATTTTTAACATCACATAAGACTATAAGCATATTATAAATCAAATTCCATTAATGAACCAAGATCACAAGCTACATCATCAATCCTCTGAACACATATGAATACAATATCCTTCACCACAAGGATCATAGTTCTATTTACAATTACAATTGCATCGTGAATCAATACATACATTGCCATATAATCATTTACTTCAATCTGCTACAAGAATCCATCCAAAGATGAGAAGACAAGATATCCACATCCATGTAAGAGAATTCAATGAAGAAAATACCAATGGAAGAAGACATTCAACCAACCGACTATGTGGAACTAAAGGAACCACCGGTCCACCCCCCATGCTAGGAGATGACACAAGATCCCATACATACTCTAGATCTAGGCTGACACCCAAAAACCAAAGGAAAGACCAACATAACAAGGATGCAAAGCAACATAAGATAAACAAATGAAAACGATCAACACAAACCCTTCCAAACACAGAACCCTCCAGAGGCAACACAACCAAGCAGAACTCAAGGTGCTAGGTCCTCCGTGTAGGGAGCAAGAGTGTCATCACATGCAACATGTGGGTACCAGTCTCAGATGTACCAAATGTACATGTGGAGCCATTTCAACCTTTATGGAGGGAGGGAGATTAGCTTACCTGGGTTACCAAGGCCTTCCCAATCCTATCCCGGTCAACCACCACTGGGTAAGGTAAAGGGGATTAGTTATATTCTTATCTTATTAAGATGAACTATTTTACCCAAGCCCAAGTATTATTAATTAAGTTATCACTTTTACATTTGAAAACTCCTAGTGAGATACTTGGTAATATAGACCCCAGATGGACTTGGCTATCTACTCCATGTGATCCCAATCACTCACTTAGAAGCCCACTCTTTCCTTTGCATGCACCTAGACCTTAGGGTAACAACATAAAATACTTCAACATATCCATGGGCTCACAACAATACAAGACCTAACTCACCAAGGTATCCAAATCAATCCAACTGAAATCATCATACAAGAATCCAATAAATGAGCCCGACTACAAGATAATCACATACATAAACCAAGTAATCAAAATAACCAACAATCAATCAATGAGACATACCTGAAACATCTCAGGTATCAGTAAACAACCTATAGATTCCGGAAACCAAGAACATAAATATGGAAAATGAACTAAAACTGGCAAACTGACTCAACTAACAGAGTGGCGCATTTACACTATAGATTAGCGCATTTATACAATCCTTTAGCCCACATGTCTAATTATTCAGCACATATATCCAATCTTACAACACATATGTTCAATCATTTAGCGTATACATTCGACAAATTAGCACATATGTTTAAATGTCTGACACATATGTTAAATAAAGTAGCGCATATGTTCTCTGTTTTAGCGCATTTGTACTCGAGACCAAAAAACTCAGAAAACGGAAGATAAAATTGCGACTTGGAAAATAAAATCAGACAAATAAGTTTAAGTCCCAAAAAAACAACTAAAAGGGACACAAATCCAATACGAAACTAAGAATAATAAATTCCACACTCAAAATAAACTCATAGAGGCAAAATTCAACTCAGAAATAATTACTCCAAACAATTTCTAGCCATGAAAACTCACAGGAAACCAAATATAAAGCTCCTAGCCAACTAAGAAACCAAACAACTTCTAGAATCCAAAGCCTAGCCTTCAAACCCAACAAGAATCATATCCAAGGAAGCAAAATGCACAAACGTAGCAAAGCAGACCCGAACATTCATGACAAACAAAATATTTAGACAAATATATTTTCCCCAAACTATATTATAAACTATATATTATATTCATTCTATGAAATATTATTTATCCAAAACTATATTAAGTAAATATTTATCTCCCAAACAACCCTGGAGACAATCTTTCCTGAAAACATAATGTAGACAATCTTTCCTGAAAATAAAATTCTTAGGAAGAGGATTTCTCCAACTTGGAAGATAGAAGTAATGGAAAAGAAATTTTGAATAAGTGCAATCCACAATCCAAGCAAGCCAAGAAATCTCCAATCTCCAAATCTTCAACCAAAAATCCAAACTTGCAAGAGAAAACCCGAAAATGCTAACCCGACAAAATACTTAGTAAGCCAATAAATAGAAAATCAAAGCATAAACTATAGAAAAATATCCACCAATTAGAATAATGCAAAATAATATATTTCTTACCAAACATTACAAAACCCAAGGTAAGAATGATAAAACACTATTTAACTTACTTGCCCAATAAAATAGCCAATGGAATAATAGGGTAGGTAGAAAGAATCTACTAATTACCCAAAAAGAGTAACAAGAGAATAATAATATAAACAACTCATAAAATCAAGGGCACAAATAATTATGAAAGCCCAATTAATTAAATAATCAAAGAGTATAAATAAATTCCACAAATGATTAATAAATAATAATCAATAAATAATCCTTGATAAACTAAGGTAATATAAAACCATTAATTAAATATAAAGCCAAGGAAACCATAATACTAATATTAATAGCACTTTATTATTTAAATATTTATACCAACTTTTTATTTAATTTATTATTATAAACTATATTAATCTATTATTTTAATTTAACATTATTAAACTATATAAATAAATTTAATCAATTAATTAATAATTAACTAAATGATAATTACCAAACTACAAAAAGAAAGCCACCATAAAATAATCCAAGAAAACGTTACACACTAACCACGACTTGCGCCAAGACTCTAAATTGACAAGAGTAATCAACTTAAACCTAGAGTATAGGGTGGGTTCCCATGCCATCTCCGATCAACTTGACATTGGGATAAGACACGCTCAGACTTGTAAAGTCAGGTGAGGTCGATGTCTGGTACTTGCAAACCTATCGCCACCAAAACGTATACAACAACATATATAATATTGTATAAAACATGAAATAAACAGACAAGTGATAGAGAATTGCGACAACATATCATGCTCACAATGAGTGATATAAAATTGTCTCTACTCATGCAAACAGTCACACAATATAACATCAAGACATTGCATAGTCATAATCATGAAATAGGGTTAGTACATCATAAGATATCATCAAATAGTCATAGAACAAACATGATATGCACATAGAAATGAACACACATCGATCATCATAGAATAATCCATCCTCTCAATAGTCTAGAAATATCATCATCCACATGTAATCATAATGTCAAGCACAATATAATATGTCTACTATCCATAGAGAAAGCATCTAAAACATAGATAAATCCATAAACATCTAGTCGAAGTCTCATAAAAAATAGTCTAAGTAAGTTAGTATAATCTATCGAAGCACAAAAGAAAGGATGAGTCAAGGAGAGACACTACATCCTCCCCCCTTGTCCCAGGCTTACTCCTAGAAGCCTGAAACAAATAGGAAAATAACTGTCTCAAAACATTGCATCAACTGAAAAATGCTGATAAATCATCATTTAGGTCGCATTGGACCCTTCTTTGCACCATGCCGCAAACTTTGAGGATCAATTCCAGGTGCCACAAAATGTCCACGGTCACCAAAGAAAGTTGTTGAACCATGACCTGAAGACTCTCCAACTTCTCTTCGACAGTGATCTGTTGCCGCAAAAACACGATGAGACCTTCCTGCATTGCCAATTGTGGGCTCTGAAGCTACTGGTCACTGAACAGATACCTATGTAGACTGTTGTGGACAACTCGCATCATAATGTCCTTGCTGACCACAAGTGAAACAACTCCCTCTAGTGAAACCATGAATGACTAAAGGTGCACTAGGCTACTGAAAACTGCCTCCACTAGAGTTATGTTGAGAACTCTATGTTGCCTGTGAACCCTGAAAATGAAAATCACCCTGCCTATTACACTCTTTGTCACCACGTGATCTATGCCTGCGGAAAGAATTACGATCTTGAGAACTCTCCCTCTACTATGATTGATCACCTCTAGATGAAGGAGGATCCCTCCTAGCATGTCCTGAAGCCTGCGACTGATCACCTCTCACACCTGAAGAACCTCCCGATAATATCTTCTCCTCAACCAGTCACGCCTTCTCCACAGCTACCACCATAGACTTGGGTTCATGGACCCGAACGTCACCATTGATGCAGTCGTCAAGACCTCTGATAAAATGTTGCACAAGCATTGCATCATCATTTGCTAATCCAGAATACTATCTGAGCTCAAAGAATTTCTTCTCATACTGCTCTACTGTCATGTCCTGCTGCCTCAAATTATGAAACTCGTCAGGACTACGCTGTCTCCAAAGATAGAACAAAAAATGAGAATGGAAACGCTCCAAGAAAAACTCCCATGATACTGACGCAATCCCCAAACAAAGTTTCTGCTCCTCTGTGTGCCACCAAGTGGAAACAAATTCTTGAAGATGCATAATTGCACACCTAACCTTGGTGTTACTACGATACAAATGCATGACAAAATACCTACCCATGTCAAGCAACCAAGTCTCTACCTCTAAACAACTGCCAGAACCATCAAAAGTAGGAGGATGAGCTCTCAAAAGATCTCTCATATGACCTGCTGCAACTTAATACTGATCAAGTACTGAATCATCTCTCCTCTGAGGTGAACGCAAATGTTCCCTCACTCGCTCCTGATCTACCTCTCTATCCTAACGACTAGCATGATGAGGTCCCTCTTCCTGATCCTCTTCCTGTCGTGGACCCAACCGATCGAGAAGCTCTTGAATCATGTTAACCAACTGCAGAATTACATCGCCATTATGCTGATCCTGTTGCTGTTCGTCATGGTGTGACTCTTCAGAAACCTCAGGATGAGGATTCCACCAAGTACCCATACATTCACCATGATCATGGCCACGACCATAACCTCTACCTCTAGCGGGCATCTTGTCTAAGCAAGATGAGAAATACTATAAGATGAAATCTAAGGTAGCTAAATGCAAGAAAACAACCACTAGGGATAATCATGTGACCAATCCCACACTAAAGTGCTAACACTCACAATGGGACCATATGAAACCAAAGTACCTAGTGTATGAACATAGGCTCTGATACCAGATGTAATGCTCACCAAAATACCCTAGAGGAATACACTAACTAACATGCAATAGAGATAATTTAAAATAAAATAAAATCAACTAATGCAACCATTAACATCAACTACTCAAATGTAATAATCATCCCTCTATCTCTAAACCTCTCCCTCCCCCCTCTCTCTACCTAGTACCTTTATCTTGAGCTCCCTCCCTCCCAACCTCCGTCCTCTCCTACTATCCTACTATCCCTCTCCCTTTCTGTCTACCTCTCTCCCTTTCCCTCTCTACTTAGATCTTTATCTCCCCTTGTGCCCTCTCTATACCTATATTTCACTTTATCCCTCCCTCCTTATCTACATCTCTCTATACCCTTCCTTATGTACTTTTCTCTCTCCCCTAACCCGAGACCTCTATACTTAGATATTTCTCTATCTCTCCCCTCCCACTCTCCCTCTTGGTCTCTCTCTCTCTTACCCACCTTACATGTATCTCTAACCACCTCTCCTCATCCCCTTCAATCAACCTCTCAATCTATGCACTCTCTCTCTAGCACCTCTCTGTGTTCTATCTCTCCCTCATGCCATTTGTCTACCTATATCTTACTTTATCCCTCCCACCTTACCTCTCTCTCTCTCTCTCTCTCTCTCTCTCTCTCTCTCTCTCTCTCTCTCTCTCTCTCTCTCTCTCTCTCTTCTTGGTCACCCTCTCTAGTTTTACTTGATTCTTATTTCTTTCTCACCTTCTCCTAGTCTTAGTCTCCATTTATTTCACAATGCATAAATGAGAAAGATGATTATTCAATGTTCCAAGGTCCAAGCAGGTAGGAGTGGGAGGTCAAAAGTTAAATATTACAAACAATAAAGTAAATTTTATTGTAGGTAATTCATCCAAGAACCCTAAACATTCTTTCTCCTCTCAAAAGCACATAAAGATACACTTCATTGCCTCTCTCTATCCCTCCCACCCTACATAGACAACTCTCTATTACGTAGTACCTCTATCAAAAATTCCCTCCCTTCCTCTCTATTTCTCTCTCTCTCCCACCTTACCTCTCTCTCTCTCTCTCTCTCTCTCTCTCTCTCTCTCTCTCTCGATAAATCTCTCCCTCATTCTCCCTCCCTCTGTGCCTCCCACCTTATCTCTCTCTTTGTCTGTCTGTCCGTTTGTCCCTCTCTTCCCTATAGAAAACCCTCCTCTCTCTCTCTCTCTCTCTCTCTCTCTCCCTCACTCTATTGATATATATATTATAAATTTATATATATATATATATGCATTATTGATATATAAGTGTAAGTGCAACAAGATGGTGAACAAAAAGGGGGGTATAAGTGGCCACTTTTTCTTCTAAAATAAGGTAAACCTAAATTTGGAGGAAAAATTTGAGACTCATGCACTCAAAATTTGAATATACCAAAATAACAATAATTGTAGTACTCTGAATATTTTTTTTAAACTACTAAAGTTTTTCAAAAATGGATAAGATTAAGAGGGGCAAATCCTCCCTACACACAAAACTATTTCCATTTCTTTAGCAAAACATAACATAGTGTCTGGTGTGTGGATCAAAAAAGTTATTATAGTTGCACTTAGTATTTTGAAAAACCCTTTGGTAGAAAGATAGTTAAGAGTGAGTAATAGAAGTGTATTTTTTTGTTAAGTATTTTTTTTAATGATTTGGTGTGTGGGTCATGTTGAGTGAAAATTTTGTAAACTAGGAAAAATTACAAAATTATGGTTTCAGCCACAATATGCGAGATTAAATCTCTCCTAATTTATTTACTACCCCTTTATTTACTACCCTCTTAATTTAGAACACAATTCACACAAATATTTCTAATTTAAACATGGGCGGTACATCATCCTATTCCCTCTTTAGAATAGATGTTATTCTCCTATCTTTTTTCAGGAAAGAATTTACAATGCGGAGCAATAATGTTTTTTACACTTTCAAAGTTACAAATAACAACTTAGAGCATGTGAATGAATAATATAAAATAAAGGAGAAAAGTTTCCATGAAGGCTCAAAGTCCTTTGTTGCTTCTCTGGGATGAGAGAATAGTGCTTAAGCTCAAAGTTTCACAAGTCACTATTATCCTATGAACCTTTCTTCAAATAAATTCTTCTGTAACCCACAATATTAACTAAGATAATCGAACTAAAGCACAAAGTCTTTATCTTGATATCTAATTACAATTTTTTGATAATCTTTTCTTGAAAATAATTAAATGAAGCTCAAAGTTTTCGAATCAAAACCTCCTTACTAAGATGATAGAACAAAGCACAAAGTCTTCGAATTGCTATCTTATTATAATTCACTTAACTTTTCCTCAAAATAATAAGATGACGCACAAAGTCTTCAAAATGCTATCTCTTAGCTAATTACTAATTCTATTTAACAAGAGCTGAAATATGACACATAGTCCACAAATCTACACTTATTTCTACTGTTTAATGTAATATCTTTCCACAACACCTTTACTTAATAAAAATAAGAATTTATAACAAGAATGACGTAAGAACACTCTCACCATAAAACACGATGTATCCAACATAAAGTCTGAATGCCAAAGATTTTCTCTTATTTGATCAAATTTGAAAAACAACAATATGAACTCAAAGTTTCAATTTGTTCTTCACTTCGATAGAGTTTTGTTGCATATATCTTAAAGATTTTTAAAAATTACAATAAGTAACCTCATATATATAGGTGAGGTGCGATGAGATAATCTGGGAAAAACTATGACTAAATCAAAGAAGAATCATATTTGACTTAGAACTCATGCACACTCTAGATGTAAACACTTAAAATACAAAATGATACTTGAGGTGTCAAAGTCTTATTAGAAAAATGCATGTACGACTTCTAATGATGAATACTAAGAGGGGGGGGAGGGGTAAATTAGTATGCAAAAAATTACTGTACTTAAACACTTTACTAGTCTAGCAGTAAACCGGTAAAACAATTTAGCAAACAAACCGGTTAGCACACATGCAAACCAAATAGCAAATAATGCATTCACCCACAGAAGCACAATCACCATAACACAAGAGATTTTGATGTGGAAACCCAAATGGGAAAAACCACGGTGAGATGAAACTCACAGGTAACTATCTGTACAATAAGAACCAGACTGGTTAAGGTCATACAATGTTCTTTATCAGAACAGATCCTGTTAGGAATCTCAATCTCTGTTAGGAGATAAGTCCGATTAAAGACTACCTTGCTAGAGGATTTTAGATCCACAGATGTGAACCACCTTGTTGGAGGATTTACAAAAGGATTTTTGGGCCTACCCGGTTAAGGGCTTCAGACTTGTCGAATATGTGAGTAATCAACAAGTGAGTGATCTAGCAAATAGCATAGATTGCTTGGTTAGATCCTTGATAGCTCATTCCTAATGCATTCCAGCATTACTTCAGTCTTCAACACATTCACACTCTACCTTTTCTCACAGACCTGAACTTCTCTTCTATAAAAACACTTACAAAAACTCATCAACCAGCTTAAACCCTAGCAACAACCTAAAACCCTAGACATGATGTCCTTATAAAGGAGTCTGATTTCATGTTGGTCCAATAGGATTACAATACAATTTCCTAGGTTCAATGCATTTGGACACTTTTGATAACACGACACAAATGCACCGCCAAAGTGTCAGCACCGCCAAACAATCGGTGGATGGTAACTCATCACAAAATGCCGGTTGGTAACTCATCACAGAGTATTACTAGTTCAAACAAAATACCGGTTTAAGAAAAATACCGGTTGCCGGTTTGACAAAATGAAGACTGGGAAATATGAGTTGTGCCACTTCGTTCCTTCGTACTGCTTGAGATCCTCGAACCGCTTGGGGTTTTCATACCGCTTGAGATCGGTAAACACTTTCTGCAAAACACCGATAGTCTAAAGACTATAAAACATCATATCGGTTGGAACAAATACCGGTTGAGCTTTAACTCATACATACAAAAAGTGATCTCAAATCAAGTGTGTGTCCATCAATGACAATCATAACATCAATCATAAAAAATGCCAACATCTAAAATATTAAAAATACTAAGTGTTACTAGACACCACATTTTGGTCTTGTTTCATGAACTCCTCAAATTTCTATAGAACAACCTTCATTTGTTCTTCATCAGGTCTCTTGGTATGGCTTGTAATGACTTTGACCCAAGTGATGGAATCTTAGAGGCTCATGTACCATTTCTTGTGCTTTTTCAAAAGAGAGGCTAAATCATCTAGATTAACTTGGATATCTATTAACTTATCAATTGAAGATAACAAGAACACCTATTTATCCTTCTTCATCAACAAGCAAACTGAATTCTTTGATAATGACATCTTCGTGAAGAGGCTTTTGATTCTCATCGAGGAAGGTGCAAGGAAGTGCTGATATCTTCTCAATGATGTCCTTTCCCTTGTCATTATATTCCTTCTGATCTTTTCTCATATCTTTGATAAGTGCCTCCAGGACATTAATTTGATGTTCTAGTACCTCCTTTTGTTCAATATACATGTCTCTTAAAGGAAGTACTCCACTGTCAACCAAAACATCTAATTATAAATCTTCTAACTTCAACCAAGAGTCGAAGTCCTTCTCATATGTCTCCAATTCATTTGATAATAGATCCAAAGTTTTATCTATCTTAGTCTTTACCTCCTCTAGATTATTCATTAAGGTAACCGTTGAACATAAGAGATGAGTCCCTTGACTCAAAAATCTATCCATCCACTCACCAACTGTTCTCCCATGAGAATTGACATATTCAACTTGCTTAATAATTTGTTCATCCACTAATGAGGTGGCTGTCTCAACTACCTCTGATGACATTGTTATCTAAATTATAACATTGGTAAGTTGATCCACTTGTTTCTTCAATTTATCCTTCTTGACCTATTCTTTATTAAACATTGCCACAAGATACTCAAAAGATGTTTGAGCATATTCCACTGCTCCTTCACATGTCTGCTTGCCTAGGTCAATCCTATTGATGGCATAGTTCGTGGGTTGCACTTTATCTAAATTTGTATCTGGAGGAGGAATTGCCATCTCTACATATATTTATTCTTTGACTTATCCACTTTTAACTTGGATAAAATCTTGGCCTTCTTTGTACCTTTGGGCTTAGCAGGAATCAAGAGACTGAAGTCGAATTCATCTGGAGAGATGGCTTGCTTCTTTCTCTTGGGAGTGTTAGACACTAGCCAAGGTGAGAGATGATGAGTTGAGACATTAGCATATTTTTATCCCCAGAACTATTAAGTTTTTCTCATATTTTGATTTACATAATAGTAATGATGTATCAAAAGTTGACTATATGTATTTCAGATGTTAGCCTGAACCTATTGAAATATGTTTTGCCTTTGCCAGTTTGTTCCTGCAGCCATGTTATTCATTCCTGTTGCCATGCGAATTGTCTTAGGCAATATCATGTGTGAAATTAATAGATGTTTTGATTATTTAAAATAGATGTGTATGTTCTTCTATGTTCTTTCTTTTGAAATTGCAGGAATAAATGGATGCTGCTGGGAAGGCTCCCCTGTCACGCCAGTTGCAGAAAGAGTTATTCAAGGAGGAGAATGAAAGATCAAATCAACAGAAATATTGATGAGCGTAAGGAATGATAGAGGAAAAGTAATTGCACAATGCTTACTGATGTCTTACTCAAGTAGACATTAGTGTTGTAAATACCGCCATAATGTGTTATGACTGTGATTCGGTTTAGATCCACATTATCAATGACTTAACTCTGGTTGTTTCCTTTCTTGATTAAGTTATCCGCCTCTTCTTATCAGCATGATCTGTGTAGTAGGAAGTAATTGTTTTCTTTTAAATAAAGGTCTTTATCTCTTTTCGTAGGTTAGATAGAAAATAGAAGAAGCAGAGCATAGGATTTTAGAAATAAAGTTACAAGTGTTTTGAGTTTCTTTTGAATTTGAATCATGTAATGACTTCCGAAGAACAATGAATAAAGATATTTTATTCTGAGCATTTAGAGTTGTTTTTGGGAAGCCTGGAAGCACTCATCCAAGGGGGCCCACTTGGTGAGTGTTCCTGTGCCTTTGTTAAAATTAGTTTTCTTCATTAGCTGCAGTAGACGTTCTTGCATTGACTGTTCTTGTAGCCATTGGAAGCAGATCCATTGATTGTTCCTACAGCCAAACCAAAACATAGTAATTCCTGTTTGGCAGCATTGAACTTAGCCAGTATTGCTTGAATGAATTTATGTTAATGCAAAAATTTTCCTGTAGCCTTTCAATAGTTTCAATTCTTGCTTATCTTTTCCGCATAGATGTTAGTTGATGCAGTAATGTAGGGTAGCTATTGAAGGAACTTAGTGCATATATAGTGCAGACCCATTTCAAGTATTATGTCCCTAAGTTGACAATCAAATGAACTCTAGCTATGGAAATAGTGACTTTACAAAGTGAATGTCCAAACTTCGGGTTGAGACTTAAACTAGAGTTATTATTCTTATTGTTGGGTTGAACATTTTTGGCGCCGTTGCCGGGGATGGTGTCAAACTAAGAACCTGTTATGGTTATTACCTCTTTAGTTTTCAGTTAATTGTTTTTTTTGGCATACCTGATTGTTCGAAAAAATTTATGAACCTACATGCATAGGCGAAGAAGAGATGTTCTAGGTAGATTTCTACCCAGTCATCCTAATCATGCAAAAATTGATTCCCTAGATATAAATCATTTTGATAAACTTTATCAAACCCCAAAGAAATTGAACCACCCTGAATCTGAATTTTCTGAAGGCAACCTTCATTTCCTTTTTGGACCACCAGAAGAAGAATTTCATTTAGTAACTCCCCCCAAAAGTCCAATGCAAGGAAACCCACCTCTTGGTGGGAATAATCTACCCCCACCTTTGGACCCAACATTTGAGTTTCCCATATCTGATCAACATGATAATGCTAATCTCAAGAACATTCCAGCTTCTTCCCTCCCTAAATTCTATGGATTAGTGACAGAGGATCCAGACACATTTCTATTTGAGTTTGATTTTCTCTGTAGGAGTTTTGATTATACTGCAGATGCCCATAGACTCAAAATATTTCCTGCCACTTTGAAAGAATCATCTTTAAGATGGTTTATGAGCTTGGGTAGTAGCACAATCAAATACATGGGATGAGATGAAACAATTGTTTCTTGCAAAGTATAAAGACTATTGTAGAGGCACTGATCGCCATGGGGATGATATTTTTAGAATGGCACAGAAAGAAGATGAGAGTCTTAAGGATTACCTGGAAAGGTTTCTGTTTGGTGTCAAAAAGTCCAAGCATAGCACTCTAAATGAAGATTCCCTCAAGCTGATATTTTTAAGGGGAATCAGTGATGAATGCATTGATGCTTTGGATCTTATGGGAGGAGGTGACATTACATAATCTACATGGAATGAAATAGGACAAATTTGTAAGAAGTATTCTAGATCAGCTTCTAAAAAAAATAGGCGTTTCAAAGCAGGAGTTCCTTCATCAACATCTAGTACTGGAGTTTCTAGAATGAAAATTAGCCATTTGTTGAAGGACTTTAAGGAGGATATCATAAACAATATGGCTACTCAGTTGGATACACTCTCATCTAAGAAGAAGCATGAAGAAGCTGATGCATTTCTTGCAGAATTTTGCCCTCATTGTAGGGAAAGAAAAAAGGACTGCAGATGTAAAATGGTTGCAAATCTTGAGGTTCCTAACTTCAAGCCAATACAAGGTGAGGATGATCAAGTTTTCTATGTTGGTCAAAGAAGGCCAAATTTCCAAAGACAAGGTATGCCTTCGGATCCACTTTCTTTTTCTAGTTATAGTGGAAATTCTTATGTACCAAATAATCAATGGCAATCACCATATGCTCAAAATTTTGGTAGTTATCCAAACTAGTATGGTCCTCAAGGCCAAGGGCAGCATTTTGCTAGTCAAATTCCACAGTGGCAGCACCCACAAGGAAATTGGTCTCCACCTCAGGCACAAGGGCACCAGTTTCAAGGGAATTGGCAACCTACTCCTCAATGGAGGGGGAGTCAACCATGGACTAATCAATCTTCTGGATATCAACAACCTAGTCAACAGCCACAACTGCCTGCAATAATGCCCCCCCTTGCAACCATTGTTGTTCCACCTAAACCTACATAGTTGCCCACTTAGCCAATGCCAAATCCTAATATTAAATCTCAGCAGCAAAACAAGTTTATTCAGCTGAACCTAATCAATACCCAACCTATTCTTTATCTATAAGTGATATTCACCTCATATCGGGGACAACTCTGCCTAATCCATCTCCTCCAGTTATAACTAAAATGCAAGAAGAACAAGAAATCTCTAGCCCAACAACCACAATACCTCAGCAACAAAGACTACCCCCATTTCCCCATAGATTGCAAGAAAAAGAAGTTCTTATAGAACAGGAGCAAGGTTTTGATATTATAGATCAACTAAAACGTATGTATTAAAATCCCATTGTTACAAGCAATAAAAGATGTTCCTATATACAGTAAGGCACTTACAGAAGCATGTCTAAAAAAGCGCGGCAGGAAGAAGAAAGATCCGCAAATAGTGCATGTAATGGGTCAACTGGCGGATATTATGCTAGGAAAAGTTTCAATTTCTAAGTATTCTGATCTTGGTAGTCCTGTTGTGAATATAGTCATCAATGGGACTCAGATAAAGAATGTTTTGGTTGATTTAGGGGCAGTCATTAATGTAATGACAAGAGAATTAATGCAGTGGCTTGAAATCAATAGTCTTAGACCGACACCTACAGTCCTACTACTTGCTGACAGCTCTACAGTTCAACCTGATGGTATGATTGAAGATGTGGTTGTTACTTTGGATTCCTGGGAATACCCTGTAGAATTTATGATCCTATCTCAAAAGGAAACATTAGGAGGATATCCGGTGATTTTGGGAAGACCTTGGCTTGCCACAGTTGATGCATATATTGGATGTAGATCAGGGGATATGACTATTTCAGATGGGAACTCTACAAAAACATTAGCTTTGCATTCTCCTGCTCAGCCCTAGTTTGAACAACAAGCTGTTTGGCCTAATTTGGGAGAAGAATCTGAAGGAGTTGACTCTATTAATCAGCTTATGATGTATAATAGAGGACCATTCATTCAATTCCATGATGAAGACTCAATTCTTTTTAAAATTTTGACAAATGAGTTAAAACAAGAACAACAATTACAGGAGTTGGTACCAAATATTGCAAATTTAGACTTTCCTACACCCACTGATATATTGCATACTCTGTTGCTGCAGGAATTCTGTACTTCTCATTTTTCTGATATATCCTAGATTGATCTTACTATCAAAATAGAAGTTGATTTGAATAAATATTTGAATATCAACAGTGATCTTGCAGATACTCATAAAGTAGCACTCATGGACTTGCTTAAATGTCATAAACATGCCTTTGCATGGGATTACAAGGATATGCATGGAATCGATCCAACAGTTTGTACCCACCGTATCTACATACAAGAATATTGTAGCCCACTTATACAACCACAAAGAAGAATTAATCCTGCATTAAAAGAAATAGTTAAAGAGGAATTGCAGAAGTTGTTAAAAGCTGGGTTTATCTATCCTATCTCTGATAGTCATTGGGTATCACCTTTGGTAATAGTTCCTAAGAAAGGAGGAAAATGGAGAGTATGTGTTGATTATAGAGCTTTGAACTTAGCAACCCGAAAAGATCATTTTCCATTGCCATTTGTGGATCAAGTATTGGACTCTTTGGCTGGGAAGAGATACTTCTCATTTCTTGATGGATTCAGTGGCTACAACCAGTTTCAAATTGCCCTAGAGGATCAAGAGAAGACTACATTTACTTGTCCTTGGGGAACATATGCATATTTTGTTCTTCCTTTTGGATTATGTAATGCTCCAGCCACTTTTCAAAGAGTAGTGATAAGCATATTTTCAAATATTTCCCAAGACATCATGAAAATTTATATGGATGACTTTACAACTTATGGTTCTGAATTTGAAGAACATTAGAGAACCTGAAGAAAGTTTTGCAATGGTGTGAAGACTATAGTTTGTCATTAAACAATGAGAAGTGCTTCATTATGATGCAGGAAGGTATAGTCCTTGGTCATCATATCTCTATAAAAGGAATACAGGTTGACCCAACAAAAATTAAAGTTATTCAAAATATCAATGCATCGGTAAAGCAAAAAGATGTCAGAAGTTTTCTTGGTCATGCTGGATATTATAGAAGGTTTATCAAATATTTTAGCAAAATTGCAAGTCCCTTATATTCTCTACTTACCAAGGATATGGAATTGAAATGGAGTTCTTCATGCAATAAAGCTTTCTTAAAGCTCAAGCACGCTTTGACCCAAGCACCAGTTCTTAAAGGTCTGAATTGGTCTTTTACCGTTTCAAATTCATACGGATGCATCTGATTATGCAATAGGAGCAGTCTTAGGAAATAAGGTTGATAACTTGGAGAGTGCAATATATTATATTAGCAAGAACTTGCAGGGGCCTGAGTTAAATTACACAGTCACTGAAAAATAAATGTTAGCAGTTTTATATGCACTCAACAAATTCAGGCACTATATAACAAGATATCCCATATTTGTGCATACTGATCATACTGCAATTAGATATCTCAGGAATAAGCCTTCAATTACTGGTAGATTAGCTCGCTGGTTACTGTTGATGCAGGAATTTGATATCACAGTTATTGATAAACTAGGAAAGTCCAATGTGGTTGCAGATTATCTTTCAAGGCTTCAGTTGCACAAAGATCCTACAGCCATAGATGATGCTTTTTCGGGTGAACATCTATTCCTTATACAAGCCCACACTCCCTGGTATGCTTATATTGCCAATTATTTAGCTGCTGCTAAAATGCCAGTTCATTTCTCTCCTAAAGAAAGAAGGTTGCTAGTTGAGAAAAGCTTTAACTTCTCATGGATTGTTGATTGTTTGTTTTATACTAGACCTGATCAAGTCATGAGAAGATGAAACATATGATATCATGCATGCATGTCATGATGAGCTGTGTGGAGGACATTTTGTTGCTAAGAGAACAACACTCAAAATACTGAACACATGATATTATTGGCCAACATTATATAAGGATGTAGCACATTATACAAGGAAATGTGAAAGATGCTAGCGTATGGGGAGACCTACTAAATCTGATGAGATGCCATTGTATCCACAAATATTGGTTGCACCATTTGATAAATGGGGATTAGATTTTGTTGGCCCAATTGATCCCCTTTCTAATGGAAAATCTTACATTTTAGTATGTACTGATTATGTAACCAAATGGGTGGAAGCTCGCGCCATGACACATGCAAGAGATAATAAGGTGGCTGAGTTCCTTTATGAGGAGATATTTACAAGATATGGAGTACCAAGGGAAATTATATCAGACCAAGGACCACAATTTACTTCAAAATTGATTGCAGCCTTGGTCAAGGAATACAATATAAGACATACAAAATCTACCCCATATCATCCACAAGCTAATTGACAGATAGAAGTCACAAATATGGAGCTAGAGGCTATTCTTACAAAGGCAATGGTTGTTCATAAAAAAGACTGGTCTCACAGACTTTCAGAAGCAATTTGGGCATACAGAACATCTTGGAAGACACCGATTGGTTTTACACCTTTTGAGATGGTGTATGGAAAAGCAACAATGATGCCTATTGAGTTTGAGCATAAAACTCTAAGGATAACTTTGCAATTAAATATGACACTTTCTGAAGCACAAAATGATGGTATTCAACAATTGAATGCTTTGGATGAATGGAGAAAAATGGCTGTCCAACAGATAGAATTGATTCAAAATCAGAAATCCAAGTGGCATGATAAATACATCAAGGAGAAAAAGTTCAAAGCAGGTGACTGGGCACTGTTGTATGACTCAAGATATAAAGATACTATGGGAAAGCTGCAAACTAGATGGTTAGGTCCATATGCGATAGAAGAAGTTTTCAATAATGGAGTTGTTCGTTTGACCACAATTGACCCAATTCGGTTCAAGCTTTTGGTAAATGGTCACAGATTGCATCTTTATCATAAGCCTACCAACAAAGAGGACTTCCTGCAGCAATTGGGCAAATTCCTTCTGCAATTGAGCAAAGTATTAGAGGTAAGGTTCTTGCAGCCTCTGCAGCGAACATACCTGCCACTTCATAATTCTCCAAGCGTCATTTCATAACAATATTTCCATGTCTTATGGAAATATTATTCTCCATAAATAAATTTTTCCATCTACGTCATCCCATCTCATTTCTTTATCTATCATTTCATTTCATTTCGCCATTCTTTTCACACGACTGCAGGTATGTACATATTTTATTTTTTTAACTAGGAATTTATGATTATTGCCTTTGCTAAATCCGCATACACTTCCCTAAATCCTTTTAGCATGTGTGGATATGTGCCAAAATAAGTTTGGGGGGGGGGGTGTTTTATGGTCCGGTTTCCAAAATTAGTAATTACTCGTCCTTTTCGGTACCTTGATTTTATTGCTTGCCATCATTCCTTTAATGAGATATTCTTTGGCATAAGAAAATAATGAATTCTGCCGCCAAATTTGGAAATAGGTAAGGAAGTTTCAATTTTCAGTCTGTAGAGTATTTTGGTTCTTCGTTTCTCACCTGCAGAGATTTCTACATTAACAGATTAAGAAATGGGTGGGGACCCTATCCGCCATGAACCAATAATCCATGATGCGTTGCTACAGGATGCTCTTTGTGAGCATTATTTCCGACAGCATGGTTGGATTGTCTACTTTTTGAAAATAACGGATTATAATGAAGAAATTGCCTCTGACTTTATGCATTCATTCAACAAAGGGGAGGCTCCTGTTAAAGGTTTAAGGGTCATTGCTACAGAGCAACGAATAGCTGAGGTTATAGGGTTGCTGCAGGAAGGAGAATTATTTCTAGAATCAAAGGACGCTAGAAGCGCCAAAGAAGAATTTACACGCCCCATAGATGGACCTCTAATAGTGGACAAGCAAGGAACCAGAAGGGTATCCCTTCCAGCAGAATGGCCCCAGGTGGCCTTATATGTAATGAAATACATTACTTGCGAAGGGAGGTATTCAAATTTACATTCACCCCATTTCAAATTGCTTAGTCATTTACCGCATGGCCGAAGAGTGAATGTTCCAAAATTTTTATATCACCTCATTTCCAAAAGTGCTAAAGAAACACGGAAGAATGGAAATCATTCTATCAGCCATCATGGTTTGATAAAATTGCTGGTAGAACATTCTCTTAGGGATGTTTCATAGATGGAATGGGGGGTATTTGAAGACAAATTGCAGTTTAGGGTTGAGGATGCTCCTGTTACAGATGAGTTAGCAGTTGAAAAGGAGGAAATGGGAGAACCCTCTTCTCCTATAATTTTTGTAGAGAATGAATCGCTCATCGCTGAACAAGCTGTGACTATTACGGAGGAAGAGATTGTTGAGACAAAAATGGAGCAGCCCTCCACTTCTTTTCAAAGAGAAGCGACATCTTCTAAAAGAAAAGGGAAGGAATTAGAAGTAATTAATGCAGAAGATGAACCTATGGTTCAGTCACAGGCAACTCAAGTTTCCCTTGCAGCCAAGAGGCGTAGACCGAAGAGAAATACTCCTGCAGCAAAACCACCGGTAGAAACCATTCCTGCAGCCACTCCAAAGGTTTATGCAAGAAGAACTCAGAGTACTACCCAAAAAGTCCATCCAGCAGGTGATGCAAAAGAGGTTATTTCAGTGGAAGCATCAGAAGAAGAGAGCCTAGAAGAGGTTGAAATTCAGAAGGAGGATGATGTTGACAAACTTTCAAGTCTGGCATATGCGACAGAACAACTTGAGGAACCTGTTGAAGAAATTCCACGTCCTAAGGTAACACATATTAGACCTCCATCATCCCTCAACAATTTATCTATTGCATTAACATTTTATAGGCAATGGGAGATAGAGAGGGCTATATTACAGGGGATTATTGACAAACAATAGAAGGAAATTGAAAAAAGGGATAATAAAATTGAAGAATTAGAAGCCAAAGTTGATACAATCACTAGTATGGTCCCCGAGTTAATGCAATGTAGGGCACCGCCAAGAGTTTATGCTTTGCATTTGAAAGAGCGGTATTTAAATTTTAAATTAAACCGCATTATCAGGGACCTTAGCTTTAATTTAGAAACCCCTGATGAATTTTATGATGCCTATCAAACTTCCCCAGCAGCTGTGAAAAATTTATTGCCTAAGATTTACTTGCATAACTATGTAGTAACTTTTGATAGTGAGTGGAATCCCTTGTTATACATTGGTTATATCCACATAAAATCCTTAATGTCATGGATTCAAAATAAGATCAGCATGGGAGCACATGCTAGAATACACAAGGATATCGAATTTGATTGTCCATTGACACTGAGGAAGGAAACAAAAGAGCCAAGATTTCTCTATCATGAATGGCAAAAGCTATTGGTAAGGCAAGATGTGAGGAATCATGTGTTTCCAATGAGGGAAGAAATATTCCAAGCATATGAGCATTTAGTTCAAAATGAAAGTGCAGCTACAATTGAAGGCCTAACTCAGCACTCGAATATTGAAACAAAGAGAACCTCATTCACTGCCAAATTTTCATGCAGCTATGCAAAGAGCCCCTAAATATATCCAACTAGGCAAGATGAAAACCAATAATAGGTTACCTTTGATCTTTCAGCCCCCTATACTTAAGTGGCCATTGTTGGGATGTAAGGTTATAGATCAACCCTATGAAGCAGCTATAGAGGAGGCCAGATGGTCCAGACTGGAAAAGATGAAAGGGTTTTATTGGAATTTACCTTCAGGAGGAACAGGTCAAGAAACCGTTGGTGACTTAAGAGTTAGTGCCAGAATTAGGATTTTTCCTCTTGCTGGAGGATCAACAAGACCTTAAGTTGGGGGGCATGATGAGTTGAGACATAAGCATATTTTTATCCCCAGAACTCTTAAGTTTTTCTCATATTTTGATTTACATAATAGTAATGATGTATCAAAAGTTGACTATATGTATTTCAGATGTTAGCCCGAACCTATTGAAACATGTTTTGCCTTTGCCAGTTTGTTTCTGCAGCCATGTTATTCATTCCTATTACCATGCAGATTGTCTTAGGCAATACCATGTGTGAAATTAATAGATATTTTGATTAATTAAAATAGATGTGTATGTTCTTTCTTTTGAAATTGCAGGAATAAATTGATGCTGCTGGGAAGGCTCTCCTGTCACGCCAGTTGCAGAAAGAGATATTCAAGGAGGAGACTGAAAGATCAAATCAACAAAAATGTTGATGAGTGTAAGGAACAATAGAGGAAAAGTAATTGCGCAATGCTTACTGATGTCTTACTCAAGTAGACATTAGTGTTGTAAATACCACCACGATGTGTTATGACTGTGGTTCGGTTTAGATCCACATTATCAGTGACTTAACTCTGGCTGTTTCCTTTCTTGATTAAGTTATCCACCTCTTCTTATCGGCGTGATCGGTGTAGTAGGAAGTAATTGTTTTCTTTTAAATAAAGGTCTTTATCTCTTTTCGTAGGTTAGATAGAAAAGAGAAGAAGCAGAGCATAGGATTTTAGAAATAAAGTTACAAGTGTCTTGAGTTTCTTTTGATTTTGAATCATGTAATGACTTTCGAAGAGCAATGAATAAAGATATGTTATTCTGAGCACTTAGATTTGTTTTTGGGAAGCCTGGAAGCACTCATCCATGGGGGCCCACTTGGTGAGTGTTCCCGTGCCTTTGTTAAACTTAGTTTTCTTCATTAGCTGCAGTAGACGTTCTTGCATTGACTATTCCTGCACCCATTGGAAGCTGATCCATTGACTGTTCTTACAGCCAAACCAAAACAGAGTAATTCTTGTTTGGCAACATTGAACTTAGCCAGTAGTGCTTTAATGAATTTATGTTAATACAGAAGTTTTCCTGTAGCCTTTCAATAGTTTCAATTCTTTCTTATCTTTTCCGCATAGATGTTAGTTGCTGTAGTAATGTAGGGTAGCTATTGCAGGAACTTAGTGCATATATAGTGCAGACCCATTTCAAGTATTACGTCCCTAGGTTAACAATCAAATGAACACTAGCTATGGAAATAGTGACTTTACAAAGTGAATGTCCAAACTTTGGGTTGAGACTTAAACTAGAGTTATTATTCTTATTGTTGGGTTGAACATTTTTGGAGCCGTTGCCAGGGATGGTGTCAAACTAAGAACCTGTTATGGTTATTACCTCTTCAGTTTTCAGCTAATTGTTTTTTTGGCATACCTGATTGTTCGAAAAAATTTATGAACCTGCATGCATAGGCGAAGAAGAGATGTTCTAGGTAGATTTCAACCCAGTCATCCTAATCATGCAAAAATTGATTCCCTAGATATAAATCCTTTTGCTGAACTTTATCAAACCCCAAAGAAATTGAACCACCCTGAATTTGAATTTTCTGAAGGTAACCTTCATTTCCTTTTTGGACCACTAGAAGACGAATTTCATTTAGTAACTCCCCCCAAAATTCCAATGCCAGGAAACCCACCTCTTGGTGGGAATAATCCACCCCCACCTTTGGACCCAACATTTAAGTTTCCCATATCTGATCAACATGATAAAGCTAATCTCAAGAACATTTTGACTTCTTCCCTCCCTAAATTCTATGGATTAGTAATAGAGGATCCAGACACATTTTTGTTTGAGTTTGATGTTCTCTTTAGGAGTTTTGATTATACTACAGACACCCATAGACTCAAAATATTTCCTGCCACTTTGAAAGAATCATCTTTAAGATGGTTTATGAGCTTGGGTAGTAGCACAATCAATACATGGGACGAGATGAAATGATTGTTTCTTGCAAAGTATAAAGACTATTGTAGAGGCACTGATTGCCATGGGGATGATATTTTTAGAATGACACAGAAAGAAGATGAGAGTCTTGAGGATTACCTGGAAAGGTTTTTGTTTGGTGTAACAATGGCATGTGGATTTTGAGCGACATAAACTTTAGGAGGAAGTTGAGTTTTTGATATAAACTTATCAAAATATTCCACCATGGAAGAATTTACCTTAGACAAATTAGGAAGAAATGCACTCTTAATGTTATCATGAGTTGTGTCAAGGGTGGACTCACTGGTAGTTGTGGAAGGAATGACATGGATCACAGGAGCCTGAGATGAATATGAAATAGTGGAATCAAAAGGAATAGTGTTAGAAATTAAAACTGAAGTTGTACTTGTAGCATCATATGACGTAGGAGGAACACTTCTAGTGTCTCTTGAGATTGGTAAGTACTTGGGATTTATTTGTTGTTCCTTTTCTGGCTCTTCTTCTTCTTCTTCTTCTTCTTGCTCACCCTCATCATCTTCTACATCAGCTCCATCATCAACCTGAGTCTCTTAGGTAGATGATTCCCCTTGATTGTCACCTTTCCCTACTGTGAATTTGAACTTGGGAGCCTTTGAAGTTGTTGTATCGTGTCTATTCTTTTTTCTCAATTCTAAAGTCTTTCCCACAAGCCTTGTAGTGTCATCTTCAAATCTCGTCTAGAAGACTTCAACTAAATACCTTATTGAGCTAGCCAAACATTGGTATTGACAAGAATATTTTGGAAATTGGCCCTTATTGAGGTATTTTCCTTTTGCCATTAAATCAAGGGCAAAGGAGAATCAACAACTTTGTTTTTCTCATACCTAGGATCTAAAATATCACCATCATTCTCAAAATCTTTAGGGATATCTTCAAGGTTTAGGTTCTCAATTTTTTCTATTGTTAGACAACAGTAGTCAAGCCTCTTGATATCCTCTTTTTTCCTACAGTCAATCCACACATCCTCAATATGATGAACATGAGTTAACTTTTCTTGATCTTATTCTTTATGCCCCTATAGTCAAAGTGTTCCTTGACCTTAAAGAATTTCATTGTTACTCTCCTCATTTCCTCTTACATGTCTTGAGACTTGTAGATGGAATTGATAGAATATCTCCCAATGGTGATGGAGAACTTGAGACCAGTCTTGTGAGACCTAGATTGATGTTCATGTATTGCTATCATCTGACGAGCCATCTCCATGAGAATGATTTTGTCAAATGAGTGCCTAGGAAGCATGAAAGGTTCACCATCAAAGCATCCAATCTTGAGATATGTGAATGTTGGGATTTGCAAAAAGATACAACCATAGGGTAAGTGCACCAAGATGGTGTGCAAAAAGGGGGGTATAAGTGGACACTTTTTTTTTTGAAATCAGGTAAACATGAACTTGCAGGAGAAAGTTGAGAGTCATCCACTCAAGATATGAAGATACTCAAAGAACAAAGATTGCAATACTCTAAATCTTGTTTCTAAACTACTATTTTAAAAAAAAATTGGATAATATTAAGTGGGTGAAATCCTTCACTCACGAAAAACAAATCTTGATTTTTTTTGAAAAACATAACATAGTGTCTAATGTGCGTAGCAAAAAAGTCATAGTTAGATTGAGTATTTTGACAAATACTTTGGTAGAAATATAGTTAAGAGTGATTAGTAGAAGTTGTGTATTTTTTCGTAATTTTTTGTTGAGTATTTTTTTTACAATTTTTTGAATCGAGCACATCTTGAAAATTAGGTACTAGTTCATGTGCGAAGCATAACTTGCACCAAAACAATCAAAAATGCAATTTTTCTTTAAAATTGTAAAGAATCAAGTGCACTACAATAATGTATAATTTTTAAAAAAATTAGATAAGTAGATAAAAAGTTATTAAAAAATGGTACACATATGTCTCTGAGAACTATGGAGACACTGGTAAAATAAATTCAAGAATAATATGTTATTGTTGTTAAATTTTAAAAATATTATATGATTAGAAAGCTCAGAAGATGGGTGAAAATATGGTGGCAATTTTAGAAATACCCAGTTGATGAAGTGTAAACCTGATGATGATAAAGTCGAGAAACCAAGTTGATAAAAAAAAAACATGCCAAAAAGGAGGGAAATGAAACTTCCAACCCACAACTTTGTCATCCAAGCCTATTCACAAGACTAAATAAACTAAAGCGTGTACGAGGTATTTTGAATATGAAGCGTGTACTTGATTTTAATAAACAAAACGACGTATGGGATTTTAAGAAGACAAACTGCGTACGGGGTTCACATTAATAAAGTTAGATTAGTAATATGGACTTGTATGCAATTCATTTAGCATTCCATTAAGTTTTTCAGCAGGATATATACATAAAATATAATATTTAAGTATATACTTTAAGTTATATTTTTTGTATATATTGTTAGGATGTTTGAGAGTGGTTTCACATCTCTAGGAGTCATAATGCAGATTCTAGATTTTAGGAGATCCTATAATTTTTCAGAGTTAGTCAAATTGCAGTAATCAGTAGGCTTGTATCATCATTTACTTTCCATCTCTCTATCTCACGCTATTTATCTACCCAAAGCTATAGACCTATCTATTTTCCTATCTCTCTCATCCTCTCTTCACCTCTCTCTATCTCAATCTCTCCTCTCTCTCCAAGATTTAGATATTATAATCTCAAACATAATAAAATTTCAGTAATCACTAAGCTCTTATTATCTACATAATCTACCTATCTTTTTGCACTCCCCCCTAAAATATTTATCTAAATACCTACATAGATATATATATATATAATATATATATCATATATATATATATATAGTAAAGAGAGAGAGAGAGAGAGAGATGAGACGAGAGAGAGAGAGAGAGATAGAGAGAGAGAGAGAGAAGAGAGAGAGAGAAGAAGAGCGAGAGGAGAGAGAGACGAGAGAGAGAGAGAGAGAGAGAGAAGAGACGAGAGAGAGAGGGTGAAAAGAGAAGGAGAGAGATATATAGATAGGTTAGATAGATAGAAGTGGAGGTGTTATTTAGAGAGAGAGAGAGAGTATGAAGGGAAGGATGTAGAGAGTTAGGGGAGTTGAAAGTAGTGAGGGATGAAAAGAGTGGTAGGTAGAGAGAAGGAGAGGGATTTTTAAGAGTGTGAGATAAAGAAAAATAGATAGGATAGAAGGAGGGACGAAGTGAGAAAGACAAAAGTAGAGAGCCTTACCTTCCTCCCTCCCCTCTCTCTCCCCTCTCTCCTTTCCTCCCTGCATTTATCTCACATGGGCTCTCTCTATCTATAGTCTCTTCTTCTTTTTCCATCAACCTCTCTCTCTCAACCCTTCCCTTCCTCCACCCCTCTCTCTCACCTGGGCTCTTTCTCTAGGTCTCATACTCATTTCCATCCCTTCCTCTCTCTCACTTAGTCTCTATCTCTCTCTCTCTTAGGTTAAGATTGGGAGGGAGAGAGGGAAAGAGAGGGTGAGAGAGAGAGATAAAGAGAGGGTGAGAGAGAGATACTTGAGAGAGAGAATTGACGAGAGAAAGAGAAAGGGAGAGAGGGCAAGAATGTGAGAGAGAGACACTGGGGGAGGGAAATAATGGGAAGGAGAGAGGGAGAGGGAAGAGAGAGGATGGGGGAGGAAGAGAGGGAAAGATGAAGAGAATAGGAAATAGAGACACCTAAGAGAGAGGGGAGAGAGAGAGACCTGGTAGAGAGAGAGAGATAGGGGGAGAGAAGGATAGAGAGGGAAAGAATGGGAGGGATTAGAGGGAGAGGAAAAGAGGGAAAAAGAGAGGGGGAGAGAGAGAGAGAGAGAGAGAGAGAGAGAGAGAGAGAGAGAGAGAGAGAGAGAGAGAGAGAGAGAGAGAGAGAGAGAGTTGACAGAGAAATATAAAGTGAGTGGGATGGAGAGAGGGAAAGAGAGAGATAGCTGAGAAAATAGAGAGAGAAGGACAAAGAGAATGGGGAGAGAGAGAGAGAGAGAGAGAGAGAGAGAGAGAGAGAGAGAGAGAGGAGAGAGAGAGAGAGAGAGAGAGAGAGAGAGAGAGAGAGGAGAAATATAAAGTGAGTGGGATGGAGAGAGGGAAAGAGAGAGATAGCTGAGAAAATAGAGAGAGAAGGACAAAGAGAATGTGTGAGAGAGAGAGAGAGAGAGAGAGAGAGAGAGGAGAGAGAGAGAGAGAGAGAGAGAGAGAGAGAGAGAGAGAGGAGAGAGAGAGAGAGAGAGAGAGAGAGAGAGACCTAAGAGAGAGGGAGAGAGGAGTGAGAGTGAGAGAGTGTTAGAACATAATGTTATTAGGGATTACATCCTTATAACATTTATATATAATGTTCTAATATAAGGTTATAAAACCTTATATATTGTATGCTTTATAAGCATATCCCATTTGAAATAATTATAATCTAATAACTATTAGATTATTAATTATTTATGAGTGGGGGTTATTGAAAAGGTGTGACTAGTGAAGTCACCCTTCCTCCTATATTTAAGGAGGTTCTCTCTCATTTGAGAGGTGTGTGAATTTGGAGCTTTATGGTGAGTTGTATCACTATGCATATGAGGTATTATTGGCCATGTGGAAGTATTGGAGGAGTGTCCCCAGGTTCATGTCTATTTTATTATAGACTATATTTGTAAGTGTTTTAATTAAATGATGCTTTATGGGGTTTTTTACCCGAAAGGGTTTTCCCCATGTATATCTCATGTAATGTGTACATTTTGCATGTATGTTTCATATTTCATTTACTTTATAATCTTGTTTATAATGATTAGTATCCTAAGATCCTAATTTCTAACAGAGAGAGAGAGTGATAGAGAGTGAGAGACAAAGGGGAGGGAGAGAGGGGAGAGAGAGAGGGATGGGGAGGGAGGGAGAGAGGGAAAGAATGGGAGAGAGACACCTAAGAGAGAGGGAGAGAGAGATAGAGAAAGGGAAAGGGAGGGGTAGGGAGATATGGATAAATATATATATAGAGAGAGAGGGAAATAATGAGAGAGAGACACCTAAGAGAGGGGGGAGTGAGAGAGAGATAGAGATAGAGGGTGAGAGGGAGAAGGGGGTTGGGAGGGAGAGAGGTAAAAAGAGTTAGAGGGAAAGAGATAGATACCATATGGTGTCCTAAGGGGTCATATGGTGTCCTACAACCCCTCAGGACACCATATGACCCCTTAGGACACCATATGGTGTCGTTATTGGTTGTATTGTGTCATAAGAGGTCATATGGTGTTAGAATGATCCCTTAGGATAGCATATGCCTCCTTAGGTGTTGTTAGGGTCATATTGTGTCCTAAGGGGTCATATGGTGTCCTATGACCCCTTAGGACACCATGTGGTGTCGTTAGGGGCCGTATGGTGTCCTAAAGGGTCATATGGTGTCCTACGACCCCTTAGGACACCATATGACCCCTTAGGAATCCATATGGTGTCGTTATGGGTTGTATGGTATCTTAAGAGGTCATATAGTGTTCTATGACCCCTTAGGACACCATTTGGTGTCGTTATATGACATCCTTATGGGTTGTATGGTGTCCTAAGGGGTCATATGGTGTTCTATGATACTTTAGGAGACCATATGACCCCTTAAGACACCAAATGATGTCGTTATGGGTCGTATGGTGTCTTAAGGGTTCATATGGTGTCCTATGATCCCTTATGTGTTGTTAGGATCATATGGTCTCCTACAACCCCTTAGGACTCCATATGGTGTCTTTATGGGTCGTATGGTGTCCTAAGAGGTCATATGATGTTCTATGACCCCTTAGGACACCATTTAGTGTCATTATGGGTTGTATGGTGTGCTGAGGGCTCATATGGTGTCGTTATGGGTCATATGGTGTCCTAAGGGGTCATATGGTGTCCTATGACTGCTTAGGACAACATATGACCCCTTAAGACACCATACGACCCATAACAACACCATATGATGTCATAAGGGGTCATAGGATGCCATATGACCCCTTAGGACACCATACGACCCATAACAACACCATATGGTATCCTAAAGGGTCATATGGCGTTTTATGACCCCTTAGGACACTATTTGGTGTCATTATAGGTCCTATGGTGTGCTAAGGGATCATATGGTGTCCTATGACCCCTTAGGTGTCATTAGGGGTCATATTGTGTCCTAAGGGGTCATATGGTGTCTTATGACCCCTTGGAACACCATATGACCGTTTTAGGACATCATATGGTGTTTTTATGTGTCGTATGGTGTCCTATGACTCCTAGGACACCATATGGTGTCCTAAGGGGTCATATGGTCTCCTATGACCCCTTAGGGCACCATATGACCACTTAGGACTCCATATGGTGTCATTATGGGTCGTATGGTGTCCTAATAGGTCATATGGTGTTCTATGACCTCTTAGGACACCATGTGGTGTCATTATGGGTCCTATGCTATGCTAAGGGGTCATATAGTGTCCTATGACCCCTTATGTGACGTTATGGGTCATATGGTGTCCTGAGGGGTCATACAGTGTCCTGTGACCCCTTAGGACACCATATGACCCCTAAGGACACATGCATGGATCCCTAGGATACCATATGACCCCTAAAGAGGGAGGGTGGGGGAGGAGAGGGAGGGAATAACAAAGAGATACACCTAAGAGAGGAGGAGAGTGAGATAGAGAGATAGAGACTGAGAGGGAGAGACAAGAGATAAATGAGAGAGAGAGAGAGAGAGAGAGAGAGAGAGAGAGAGAGAGAGAGAGAGAGAGAGAGAGAGAGAGAGAGAGAGAGAGAGAGAGAGAGAGAGAGAGAGAGAGAAGAGGAGAGAGAGATAGATAGATAAAGGTTGATAGCCTGAGACTTGATAGAGAGAAGGAGAGGGACTTGAGAGAAAGAGAAATGAAGTGAGAGGGGGAGAGAGAAAGAGAGTTAGAGGGAAAGAAATACTTGATAGAGGAAGAGAAAGGGAGGGGGAGGGAGAGGGAGAGAATGGGAGAGAAAGACAGTGAAGAGAGGGGGAGAGAGTGAGAGATAGAGATATTTGACAGAGGGATAGATGAAAGAGAGAAAGAGGGTGAGGGAGATGAGAAAGAGAGGGAGAGATACCTGAGAGAGGGAAGAAAGTAGAGAGGGAGAGGCCTAAGAGACAAAAAGGTAGGGGTTAAGGAAGAGAGAGGGGGAATGTAGGGAAGAGATGAGAGAGATAATGTTGATATGAGTATGCTGATTACTGAAATTTGACTATTTGAAATTTATAAGAATACTCAAAAAAGTAGAATCTACATTATAACTCTTAGAGATCTGGAACCACTCTCAAACATCCTGACAATATATACATAAAATATAACTTAAAGTATAAGAAAGATAAAAGACAAAGAGAAATTCCACGTATACTTAAATGTTATATTTTATGTATATATCCTACCGAAAAACCTAATGGAATGCTAAATGAATTGCATACAAGTCCATATTACTAATTTAAATTTTATTGACAAACAAACTCATACGTGGTTTACAAACTAAAACCTCGTACAGGGTTTTAGTTTATAAACCACATACACAGTTTTAGTTTCTAAACCACGTACGCGGTTTGTATACTTTAAACCCCATATGCGGTTTAGCTTTGGTTAGGCTCAGAAAAACGAGCCTAAATGCGTACGAGGTTTTTTAAATTTGAAATACCCTGTGCATGTTTTGTGTTTTTTTATGTTTTTTTTGGGTGTGTCCGCCTTTTTGCACACCATCTTGTTGCACACACCCCATATTGATTCACAACATTACAGGCCTCATCTGGTACTCTATTCTTCTGAAGATCCTTGTCGAACATGCACATGTACCGAGCAAAGAAAGCATCATTGACTACCCTGAAATGGTGCAAAATCTCCTTGAGAGTCAACTATGTGAAATATTGATAAATAGGAATCTGACTCCTATCTTCTGTGGTAGATAATCCTGGAAAATACCTCATTGAGGCAACTGCATATACAAGATATGAAGTCATGTAGAACTTCAAGGTGGTGGGTACTTTGGTCAACTACTCACATAATGCATCAACAATCTTCTTACCCCAGTAAATTTTCTTCTTATTTTTCTTAATGATGTGAATGTACTGATACATCCACTCGTGATAAGTGTTAGAAACCGGGAGCCCTTTTACTCTACTAAGAAGAGTAATTAGATCATTGACCTCCTCAACGAAGTCACTTCGGGGAATAGTCTCAAGTCACCTTGCAATTGTAGGCGTTGGAGTCTTCAACCAATTCCCATTGATATTCCTTTTGCATTTGTCTGAGTTATTATCATAGTAGGTCACTGATGACTGCAAATCAATGTTGGAATATTGATCTATATGCAGACACTCGAAAATATTGCCAAAGGAATCATCATCAAGCCTGATCAGAGCCTTCTTTCCTTTTGCATCTTTTACTGAACTTCTTACTGGATCATACTGGTTAGATAAGGATAGCACAAACTCAGAGTTCTATGCCGAAATAGGAAAGAATGCAACCAAATGAATTCCACTGTTAATGGTAGGCTTCATTTTGCAGGACATTGGCGACTCTTTAACTCTTTTCAAGAATTCATCAAGATCAACATGCCCTATTTTTGTATCTCTTATATTGTCAATGTTGGATGATACAAAAGGAGGAAAAACTAGATGAAGCTCTTGCTAATTGAACTTCATTGCTCTTTTGCTCGGTGATGGCTCCGTCATTTCAGAATAATTGCATTGCAATATTTGAAAATTAATCACCATATTTGAGCCAATTAGCCTTTTTATAAGGATTCCAAAAATCCCATTTGATAGAAAAAAGTCTCTCATTGAGTGCAAATTGAGTTTATAATTTTAATTTGCAAGTGTGTGCATTCAATGCAAATTAGACTTATAAGTCTGATTAGCACCTAAAATCTACCGAAAAACACAAAGTAGTGTATATTGATCTTATAAGTCAGATACATAGTTGGGGAAAGTCATAAATAAAAAGGGGGTGCATATTGGGTTTACAACCCCGATATGCACTTGGAGAAGATCAAATATAATACATGTGCATATCAGAGTCATAAACCCGACATGAATCTATGTTATATTTCACAAAGAAAACAAACTACAAAATGGTGCCAGTAGAGGTTGTATTCCCGACTTGCACTTGGAAGGCAATATGTTGAGAGTTAGAGATACAACTCCGCCTAGCACCTACGAGAAGCACTTGATAAAAATGCAAAGGAAAAGTAAGGTGCAAGTCGGGATAATGGCCTCAACATGCACCGTGGAGCAATTATCCGGTGCATGGTGGGGTCATAATTCCACCTTGCACTGTAGGAAAGAGCACAAAAGAATAGTGTATGATGGGACTATGTCATGACCCCTCCATCCACCACAAGAAGGGCATTGAAAATAACACTGATGTGGGCTGGGCGAAAACTCGACACACATCAAAGCTATGGATTTGGTGTGTGTTGGGTTTTCAAACCCGACTCACACCAAAAATAAAGGCTTTCAAAATACATAATGCAAAAAATTGAATGGAAAAATGATTAAATAATGTAGGTAGGATATTTATAGTATACATCAAAGTTAAAAATTTTCTGTATATTGTACATATTCAATCCTACAATAGTCAATAAGCCAAAGAGAAATGAAAACTTGGAAATCACAAAGGAAGGATAGAAAAAAATACATACCGCGAAAAGGATGATTTCAACCTTGTGCCAATAACCTTCTCAGTCTCACAAACCTCAAGCAAAATGAGGAAAAAGAAAGATTAAAATGAAAATAAAAGATAGGGAGAATGGAATCAAATCGAACACTCAAAAACATTAAATTTAAATTGTGCTCCATGATGGTGTATTTCGAACATACAAACCCGATTTGCACCATGATACCCAAAGAGGTGTAAGTCGAACTTGTATGTTCGAAATACACCTAAAAATGACTATTAAGTGCAATTTTGGGTTCTAAATCCAACTTTGCACCTAGAAAGTCAAAGATGGCACTATAAAATCAGACTTGGAATCCGATTTTGCACTCGAATAGGAAATTTTTTTTTTAAGTTAAAATTTATAATTTTAACCAGCAAAACAAGATTTCAAAAATGAATACAAAGTATTCAAGACCAATGAGGTGATGAAAATGCCTCGAAAAACTAACTCTTAGAGAAACGAGGACGAATTTATTGAAAATTCGTAGGGGGTTATCCTATTTTCTTTTGAACCGAAAATAAGGATAACAGGTCAAAAAAGTTATAGAAGTTGTGTATTTTATTGTTAAGTATTTTTCTTTTTTTTTGAAATGATTTTTTAAATTGCAAACTTCCCCAAAATCAGATACCTCTTTGTGCGGGTCACATAACTTGCATCAAAATAATTGAAAATTCAATCTTTATTTAGAAACTGTAAAAAATATAGAACAATAATATATAATTTATTTCAAATTTGGACAAGTAGGTTGAAAAAGCTTTTAAAAAGATGGTATAGATATGTCTCTGAGAACTCTGGAGACATTGGTAAGAAAGTAAAAATCAATATGTTAATGTTGTTCAAATCTAAAAAAAAATATATGGTTAGAAAGCTCAGAAGACCTGTGAAATTATGGTGGTAATTTTACAAATACCCACTTGATAATGTGTAAACCTAATGACGAGGAAGTTGAGAAATCAAATTGGAAGAAGGAAAAATGTAAAAAGGAGGGAAATGAAGCTCCCTAGCCTCAACCTTGTCATCTAAGCCTAATTACAAGCCTTAACGTGTATGTGTACGCATAAAACCCTATACACGATTTTAATTTAAAAAACCCGATCGGGTTTTTATATGTAAAAAACCAGATCAAATTTTAAGCGTAATAAACTCGTGTGTGTTCTTTTGACTTAAAGTCATACACATACACATATAAACATACATATATACACACACATGTGTGTGTGTGTGTGTGCGTGTGTGTATACGTGTTGCCCTAATTTTGAAACATCTAAAATTTTAACTTTGCATTGAATCTAATATCATATAAAGTCATGATGTATGTTTTCAAGAGTTTTTAAGATGTGTGCATATGTCATTTCGATCCAAAGTCATCATTTTCAAATCCTGTCACGATAGGGCTTGTAATGTGTCAATCCAAGCACAAAAATGGATGAATATTGAAAAGTACAAGGTTTTGAGGGAAATCACTTCATGAACATGTCCTAAGCATCATTTTGAGCAACGTATATATTTTTCATCCAAACCAAGTTGATGGTTTAAGAGATTTTAATCTTTCAATTTTTTACGGCCCTAGCCCGAATTTTTTTAAAATCTGTAATCTCGGGTTTAGTCATGAAGACCGAATGTTGGGTTATGCTCATTTTCCCACCACCAGTATACAATTTAAATTTTTGAGCTTAAAAGTCAAAAACCCAACCTTCACAAGGTTAAGATTGCTCAAAATTTGAGCAAATCTAAACTTATGCTCAATTGCTCCGCTTTCCTAACTTTTCAACCTGATTGGTTAAGGGTTTTTAAAGTTGTTTCAAGTGTTCATAACTACCATACCTTTGGTTCAAAATCCCCTGTTTCTACATACAGTTGCAAATGTGGAGGCATCAAGAAAACATGGTCACTCTTCAGAGCTTTAAAAGCATCTGTGAATTGAAAATGGATGCATTGAACTCCACCGCTGCGCCAACATCAGACCAAGAATCCTTATTGACTCGCGTTCAATGCGAGGGAAAGTGGTTTTGGCATTCTTATTGAGTGCAAAACCATTGAACAATCTTATTATAGAACCTTGAAGTCTGACAATCCTTGTGTCATGCCCTTTAAGAGAGACATTGCTGCAAACTATTTGATCGAATGTCTCAATGAATACTCAGTTATAAAATTTCCAAGAAAATGATTATGCTGCCCAAAATGTATGCAAAATGGGCAGCAAATCAAATCAAATAGATTGTTGAACTAGATTCCTCGAAGAAGTGTTCTGGAAGTAGAGACAATGTGTGCAAACTGCAAAATAACAAACCTTGCATATTAACTATTGAGAAAATACCTCAAAGAAATGCATTGGGTAAAGAAGAACATGGATCACAGGATAGTTTCACAGAATCTCTCAAAGAAATGTTGTATAATGGAAAGTAATGATGCAGGATGGGCTAGAACATGTATAGTGAAAAGGCTACAAAAGCTTTCATGCGATGACTGGAATCATCGACAACGAAGTATGTGACTTGTTTGACAAAATGTTGTCCCATTACAAGTCTTGCAGAAAGCGAATTTGGTGAACAGGCTTTATTAAAAGAAAATACATGTGGCAAGTGTAAAGATGACTCAATAATATTTTGCCAACATTCTTCTTGCTTGCGTGCCTAAAGGGAGTTTTGAAACATCTAATGGCATCCATCAAAGTGCAAGGAATTAGAAACTTTGGTCAGATAGCCTCAAAGAAGACTCTGTCTCATGGAATGCAATGATTGAAAGGTTTGTAGAAAATGGATTTATTGGAAACGTTTTATGAACCTCAAAACAAATGCAATTTGCAGAGGTGAAATCTGCATGTAAATGTGAAAGAACACACAAGCCGAGCTCGTAAATATTCCCTCTTAAACCTGTAACTTTTTGCTTGTTAGTGGTTGTATGAATTCGATACAGATGCTCACTTTGTGCAATGAATTACCTATAGTTAGTAATTTGGGATCCATAGTAAGTGGCTGCAAAGCCTGTAACGCCTCGCCAGGGGACCCATAAAATAATCAACTAATAACTCAATTTCATAGCAAGTAATAATTTTTATAATTTAAATTTCTAACTTAATGCACAAATATCTATTCTATGTTCATTTTAAAATACCAAAGAAAGATTTCTATGATAAGCATATATTGATAGTAAGATCACATGCAAAACACATAAACTCATAAACATGCAAAACATTCAATGATACACATATATTTTTAGAATCTTTTCTTTTTGGGATAATATCAACAACTCTTGAATACAAATACAAATATGCGAATTTACATGTCCTTTACATCGTTCTGGAAAATACATTACAGATTACATCATAAAGGTAGACCATCTCATAACCAAGTTGTGAAGACTCTGAAACATAAGGAATAGGTCCACTTAGCCACTCACATGCAAGTCCTCTGAAATATTCCCAATGAGTGGAAAAAGCATCACCACCTAACCGTGTGAAACCCGTAGGCCCATCCCCTGTGCTAGGAGATAGACACAAGGCCCCAAACACAAACAAATGGGCTAGGGAAGATAAATAGAACATGCATACTTCCAGAAGACAAAAGATGTACCATAACACAAGAAATGAAAGTATAGATAACACACAAAACCATCAAAGGGCATCTAAAGAAACTCCTAGAGGCATTCACCTATTACTAACATGATAGGCAACTAGGACACACAAAGGAAAGAGTGTCATCGCATCGTCTCAACAAATCATGTAGAACCGTACATTCCTTTCGCGAAGACAAGGTAATGCATGATCTAGCCAACTCAACATCTTAACAGATGGACAATCCTTCCCAATCTCACCCTTTGCCTATACGAGCACACGAGGCATGAGTGGGGCACATAATTATCTTGTTAAAGTGTAACCCAACCCAGAGTTTATTAGTATTATCGCTTATTATTATTACTAAACTCACCTATAGGTTACCCTGGCAGCCACTTCCAAGCCGTAATCCCCATAGTGAGCCACTCCCCCTAAGTGTACCTAGCTAACCTATCACCGAAGGTTAAGGTAAAAATTTAATCCAAAAATAAATAAATCATCACAGATACAAAATCGGGCTCAATTTACAAAACTACATTAGGACTTCCAAGCAACCCCAAATCTTGCATACAATGAATAAGATAAATCTCAAATGATAAATATCATACAATAAAACCCTCAATTTCTCCATAATAACCATTTGAATCCAAATTACGTAAATCAACTAAAAACAACAAAGTAAAACAAATAACTACATGAAAACCCGTGAAAGGAAAAGAGAGAGAAGAGAATTTCGATGACGGATCCTGAAACACAAAATCTTCTCAAATCAACAACCAAGTCTTCAAAACATTCAAGCTCAAGAAATCACAACCACACTTCAAAGAAAATCTAAAAAAATGCAAATTCCCATCCTTAAATTTCCTCCCTAAGAAAGCAATTAAAATCCTTCTCCCAAAACTTCGAAAAGAAAATAATAATAATAACTTCCAATCGATTCCCATAAGAACCTAATAAATAAAACACCATTTCCTAAATAAAGCACACAAAGAAAAAGAAAAAACCCTAAACCTAAAAAATATTAAATAATATTACATAGATTCCAAAATAATAAGAATTCCCATAAAAAAATTAAATAACATTAACAAATAATAAATCAGCAATTACAAATCTTCTATAAAAGTTGACTCCTCAAAAATCAGAAAAAGAATAAATAAGTAATTAAATAATTAAAATATAATTATCCACAAAATAAGACAATTAGTTTCCCCCTAGGTCGAACAATTAGTTCCACCTCAAAGCAAAATAAATAATAAAATATCCACTTGAACAATAATAATAAACAATAAATAACAAATAATAAACATTAAACAACAAACAATACACAATAAACAATAAACAATAAACAATAAACAATAAACAATAAACAATAAACAATAAACAATAAACAATAAACAATAAATAATAAATAATAAATAATATAAATAATAAATAATAAACAATAAATATTGTCCACATGACAAATTGGACAAAATAAAATAAAAAATTAGATAATTGTCCCTAAATTAGGACAATGGCTAGGTTAGATATAATTTGGGCCTTGCACTATCTCCTTTTACCACTATTGGGAATTATAAAGAGATGCTTAGACCTATGTTACAAGGTGGAGTCGATGTCTAGTACCTGCAAACCTACACCAAAACATGTTGTAGACACACACACACACACATAAATCTTTAATCCTAACTAGTGATAGGAAATCGTGATGTCGTATGAAGCTCACGAGTGAGTAATACAAAATCATTCAGGTATCACCCTAAACCCCAAGCAAACAATGCATAAAATCTCAAATCATCAATAATCAAATGATATCATCAAAACAAAGATTAACATCGCATAATGCATCGTAATGAGTCATCAAAATAGAATCCATGTCATAAGTATCTCAATTCAAACATCAATATCCAACTCAATGAAATATAGCAATAGTCACGTCCTGAATACATAAGCAACATAACATAGCCTAACAACAAGGATCACGTGAATGTAATCATTCACATAGATCAATTAGATGAACCACACAAAATGAATCAAACATATATAGTCTAATAAATCAAAATAGCATGTGTCTAAAACAAAACATGGAGGGGTGCTACAAAGCCAAACTTGTATATGCTTCTATGGGAAAGTGGCACAAGATAATAGGAGACAATCCATGGATGTAGAAATGAATGTTGCATTGTCACCTAATTATATGAAAGAAAATGTCAGTGGACTTGGAGCGGTGGACATTCCCAAACTAAAATGCCTCGATGCTCCACTTCCTATAGCTTCCTTTCCCATCAGAGAAAATCAAGTTGTAGTTTATACAAGGGGAACATGAATGAATTCAAGAGTGCCGAATGAAACCTTTATTCTTGTTGACCTTTCATTGATAGAGTTATTTAGAAAATCTTCCATAACTTAGGTCAAATGTGCTTGGCATCCTAACCCTTTAGATCCTAGAATACCATTGTACTTTTTGTTCTCAATGTACGAGTCCCTTGGAGCTCGAAAACTATCAGAAGCAAAAAATATAAAGGAGGTGTTTGTTTTAACTAGTGATAACTATTTGCATAGGCTTCAAGTAGGAGAGTGTCTATTCAAGAAAGGTATGCATATATAATTATCGTTAAGGATATCTTGCATATCCATCCTTCGAATTTTTAGTAGGTAGAAGGCATCAAATTGTGAGAGCTCTTTTGGAGTCTCTAGTTTATGAATCAACTAAACCCTTTGTTTTTATGTGCACTTTGACAATAATAATAGAAGATGATGAGACAAAGCACACTAAAGTGGCTGCACACTCCCATGTCCTCTAAAATTTAATCATGATTATTAAAAGTTTCCTTTAATTGTGTACGAGAAAAATAGTACTTAATGCATTGACCAACCAAGATTATTACCTTGTAAATGAAGTCCTCTTTAAGTGAGCAATTATCTTCCCAAGAAAAAACCCACAAATAAGATTGCATACATCTAAACAATCATATTTTAACTCAAATTCTTGTTTATGGTCTCTCTCTGTACCCAAAGGACATGTGATCTCTATGTGTTTGTCTACCCATATGCATCTAAACTATCACATTTTAACTTAAAATCATATTTTTGGTCTGTGTGCGTACCCAATGGATAAATTTGAAACATAAGGGTAACTTTTGAAGGAAGAATGGGTTCTCAATGAAGTAAATTTTGTATCACAGTCTCTCTCTCTCTCTCTCTCTCTCTCTCTCTCTCTCTCTCTCTCTCTCTCTCTCTCTCTCTCTCATTGAAATAGTTATTTAGAAAAGTTTCTACAAAGGTCAAATTTTCTTGGCATCCTAAACCTTCGGATCCCCCCTTTCTCTGTCTCTCTGTCTCTTTCACCCTCTCCCTTTCCCCCTTTCTCCCCATCTTGCCCCCCTCCCCCCCTCTTCCCCACTTTCTTTCCCCCTCTTCTCCTCCCCCCTCTCTCTCTTTTCTTCTCATTCATTCCCTCCCCTCTAATCCCCTCTTCCCTCCCTTTCCCCCCCTCTCTCTCTTTATCTATCTCTTTCTCCCCCTCCCTTGCTCCCCTCTCTCTATATCTACCTCTCTCTTCCCCCATCTCTACCCCTCCTTTCTTTGCATTTTTGTCCATAAAGAGGTGCTTGTATCTTTATTGATTCTATAGTGCCAAAAAATTTGGCCACCCAAGCATTTTAGGGGCCAAAAATGCGAACGGGTTAAGGGAAATTAACTTGTACACAGAATATTGAGTTAAATTAATTTATGTATAAAAAATCTCTCTCTCTCTCTCCTCTCCCTTCCCATCTCACCCTCTCTTTTTTCTCAACCTCTCCCATTTCCCCTCTCTTTCTCTTTCTCTTTCTCTTTATCTCCCTCACCCCTGTCTCTCTCTCCCCCCTCCTCTCCCTCCTCCCCCTTCTCTCCCTCCCCCCCCCCCCTCTCTCTCTCTCTCTTTGTTAACCTATCCCTTTCCACCTCTCTCTTTCTCTTTGTCAACCTCTCCCTCCCCCCTCCTCTCTCTTTCTCTTTGTCAACCTTTCCCTCCCCCCCTCTCTCTCTTTCTCTTTGTCAACCTCTCCCTTCCCCCCTCTCTCTCTTTCTCTTTGTCAACTTATCCCTTTCGTCCTCTCCCTTCACCCCCTCCCTCTCTCTCTCTCTCTCTCTCTCTCTCCTCTCTATCAATCTCTTGTTCTCTAATCCTCATTTCCTTGTATTATTTTCTCCTATTGTTGGGCTCTTTATGTTCTAGGAGTTCCCTCAATTTTTATCATTTTATGCACCTTATCCTTTGTTGGTGGTTCCTTTCTACTAGTGAACCTTTAAATTATAGCCACTACTTCTTTTCTATTATCCCATTAGAGGTTGAGCTTTTTATCTTTATCTATTCTTGAAATTCTTCAAGCTATTGAAGATAGGGGATTCCTTAGGGACTCAAAATCTCGTTGAAGGTTCCTGAGGTTCCTAGAACCTGCAAGTCAAGGTTCCTTAGGAACTTGAAACCTCATCAAAGGTTCCTGAGGTTCGTAAAACATTTGACAACTCTTACATATTCCTTTTTTCTATCCTTATCTTTATAAATACATTAAAATCATTATATCATTTGAGGTCAAGGTTTCTTGGGATCTTGAAACCTCATTAGAGGTTCCCAAAATCTTCAATAGCTTTAAAATTTTTCATTTTTCTATCCTCCTTTTCATTTGCCATTTCAACTCATTATCTTGTCAAAGGTTAGGGTTCCTTGGGAACCCAAAACCTCATCAAATCTTTTTGAGGTTCCAAGAACCTTTGATATCTACAACATCTTCCTTCTTTCTATGCATTTTCTCTTTTGATGTCATTGAGCACTTTTCCTCTACTCTCATATTTTCCTTCTACAGTCAAGAGTTGTGGGTTATATACGAACTCAAAACCTCATTGAATCTTCCTTAGGTTCTTGGAAGATTTGATAGCTTTGGCTTCTTCCTTTTTCTCTTTAAATTTTTGCTCCATCATTCTTGCCTTTCTTTTGTCATAGTCAAGGCTAAAATTTGAACTCAAAACCAAATTGAAGGTTTTGATGGTTCAAAGAACCACTAGAACTTTTGATCAAAATGGGTTAGTCTTTTTTTCTTTTTCTTTTTTGCTACTTCATGTCAATTGTCAATCTTTGATTAGGAACTAAGAATTCCATCGATGATTTTGAGGGTTCCCGAAATTGCATCGGAGGTCGATAAAGTTCATGGTACCCATGAAAGCACCAATTGGCCCTAAGTTGACCATTTTTTTCCTAAACTTGAATAAAGAGTATCCATTTGGGTTTTTTACAAGATAGAAGACTTATAAGACTTGTATACTTACCTAATTTTTGGATATTTTTCATTTGGGTAAATGACTAAAGGATAAGCAAGGGAAAATCACAACATCAATGCACAATTGACCAAATACCCACAAGGATCTCTCAGATCGGTTATCAATAATAGGAAAAGAAGGGTGGCACAAGGTGTCAACAACTACCAAATATTGTTAGTCATGACACAAGTGTTTAAGATTCAATTATTTAGATAATATCTTTTATATATTTATTTTTCTTCTCTAACTATTTGTATACCTTTTATACAAGCAATTGGATGAAGGAACATATTATCACTAAAAAAATCCTTTATGTTTATGATTGTAGTGATATAGTCCATGCCATATATTAAAGTTCATTCTCTTTCACATATACATGCCATTTTTTTTAACTTCATGCTCTTTATGAATTCATGTGACTTTTATAGCTTCATACATATGGTTCCTACCATACCTAATAGAGTTTTAACTCCTTCCATTCCTTAACACATTTTCTTTTCCTTTTTTTTTTTTCTATTTTTTATTTAACTTTTGTAATTCATTGATATAATTGACTAATTATTGTTTATTCATATTCTAAATGATTACTAGATGCTATTTATTGCAATATTTTCAAAATTCTTGTAGGTTTCAAAATGGGGCAATCCTTGTGAGGAGAATGCATCAAATCGTCATTTTTTAAAATGTCCTTTTTATGAATCATGCCGCTTGTTTACTTTGGTAGGCATCTTCATAGTATTTTATATGCAAGTCAAATTATCATGGGTGCAAAATATAAAATGAAAGTTATATACTTCATTTTTTACTTGTTTTGATCAAATTGTCTCTAATGCACTAGTGGCTTGTTTTCACTTGAAAGTTGGAAATTACTTCAACTTAACTTGATTCCATTTGCATACATCCCCAGGGGCTAGACTTAATCCTCAATTTATCCACGCATTTACCTAGGTCAAATCTTTAGGCATGAAAATGAACTTGTTTCATTTTTGTGAGAAAATGACCCCATAATTTTTAAACTCAAATTTAATTATGGGCCTAGGTTAACCCCCTTCTTACTAGTCATATCTTATTTGGTTGAATGTAGAATGCATTAATTTGTTCTCTAGGATGTTGTAAAAGAGGAAAAAGTCTAATTCATTATTGCATCACATAGGAATCGATAGAAAGTTTTTTTTTATTAAATTACATTATCGTTAGACTACAACATCAACATGACATGAGTAGTTACACATCAATAGGCATGTTGCATGATTTCTTAGCGTGTCTTTGATCTTATCAAAACTATTAAATTAGATACAAAAACTTGACATAATATGAGAAGACCTTGACATAGTAAACTCCTAAAGTTGTTTGTCAACATTGCATCCTACTAGACAAGAACATGTAGATTGCAAACATCAAGACAAATAGCTTCTAGGTAAGTGAAAGTGCATAAATTATTTAGATTTAAGTAGAGTTTGGTTTTGCAAATTTTTTTTAATTTCTGTAGACACAAAATTTAATTTTATAGACATTAATTTAAATAAGAGTGAAACAAAAAGTATTGAACAATTACACACATGAATCACGAAGAGCTATTCACGAAAATATATTCAACATCTATTCTTAGAACTAAATACCCTGGGCTCCTTTATTAATTTTAATATGCACTTATGAACATATTTCTTCAATATTATCAATATGAGATCTTTATTCTATAATAATAAAATTAAATTTTTTTTGACTTAATTGATTTATAATATGACAATTATGTACTAAGTATTTACTTTCCATACAAGCATGTAATTACTTATAAGGATTTGTACCTAATTATAGATGAGTTGGCGAGCTTAATAGTTTCCTTCAAGTACCTTGATTTGTGGCAGCACGCAACTGATTGGGCACGTTTTCCTTTCAGAGCAAAAAAATTCATGTACTGTGTATCTGTATACTATTCCCTTCATGTATTATCAGCTCACCCATATAAATCTGTTCGCTGTACCACACAGTTCTGTGAAATAGTTACTTACACGGATTGATAATGATGTTAGAATGGAATAATTTTCACAAGATGGTAGACGGCACATTATTTTCTTAGCTAAGAAAACTGGTACACATATTAAACACGTTATTTCATAATATAATATGCATGTGGACGACTATTGGGCGTCCTAATGAGTTGAGGGCTTCCTCGCCCTCACACAGAATAGATTCTGAGAAGAAGAAACTCCAGTTTATCGGTTCAGAAACTAAAGGAAGATAGTAGCTACATATGATTCAAACATCATAACATTGAACACTATATATATCTAGCAACAGAAGAATTAGCAGAGAGGCTATATCAATATCTTGAATTCTAGTAACTTGTGGGGCAGAAAGTAATGGTATAATTGGCGGCAGAACAAGTGTAAAGACTGGAGGGATCATCGAAAGCATAGGTATAGGCGTTAGGGCAAGCTTGCTTAAACTCCTTGGAATACTTACTGGGTGAGCACGTCTGTGGATTCGAGTGCTCACCCGTGCAACAATATTCGGGCGTCCCGAAAGCAAGACAAGCGCTCTTACATGCAGTCACCTGCCCATCGTTTTTAACACTGAGTTCAGAAGGACAGCTGGTCCTCAGATCGGTTACGCACCCTGCCGTTTTGCAGCCGCCGGTGCCTCCCACGGGGGTGACTGTGAGCGGAAGGTTGTATCCATCTACCAGGCTCACGTCGTAGAAATCCTTGTCGCCCAGTGTGAACTCTGCCAGACTTGCAGGAGCAACTCCGCCTGAATTGCACTTCAAAGAGTTCCCGCAATCCCCAGTGATGCAGGACCCTTTACCTGGTGCAAGAGTTAAAATTTATTTTTTGATATTAGATAAGTGGGTCTCGATCTTTTACAAATTATATTCAAACCGATAATAGTTAAATTTGTTCTTGTGCAATCGATCGCAGACATCACGGATAAATGAGAAATTGAATTCACAACTTGAACTACCTAAACGACAGGGAGACCAAATGAACTAACCCAGAAATCAATGTTTTAGTAGAATTTTACTACCTGTTTTATCGAATTTACAGTCCGTCCGCCCCCATATGCGGCCCGACCAGCCGGCAGAAGTGGTGAAGGGCATCGATTTCCCAGGCGGTAGAGCAAAGCCTCCATCGCCCAACACAGTGCCTCCATTGCCCGATAATGTTCCGGGCCAAACGGTGTATGCACAATTATTGACGATCGTGAACACTGTTGCGTGTGCTCCATTTGTTCCTGCACATCACCCATTCCAATAAGATTCGACCCATTTTGATGAATAATAATCTTGCTCTAAACTAATTCACCATAATCGACCCGAAAGAATTCAAGAAATGAGGAGACTTTATCTCCTACCAAATAAAAGCATCAATGCCAATACCCACGCCATGGAGAAAGAATGCTTCGATGAAAGAGTATTTTGTGGTGTTGTGGAGAGAAATGGCTGTCTAACGTTGCTTATATAGTAAGTTGAGTTACATCACGAACATGTCGGATGGGATGTAACAGAAGTGTGAGGCCAAAACGCACGGAAGACGAAGGAAGCTTAGGCAATACACGTGAATACGGATGAGAAGAAGAGCAATCAAATATCTATTGAGAAGAAGGAAAGCTATTCATGTTGACGACATCATCTCCATGGGATGCCTAGAGTTAGAGAGCTAATTTGTGACAGGAATAGTAGTATGGTTTCTTAAAAACACAGACTGCGATAAAAACAAACACAGGAATCAATAAACAATAAAAACAAGCACAGGAATCAATAAGTAGCTGGCAGATTCTATTCTCTACAACACAGGAATCAACATATAAATTGTATAGGCGAGTTTGGCTTTGAGAGAAAATAAATACCGTAAATGTCACACCAAAAGAAGTATGAAAATAGGTAGGAAGGAGTTGTAATTAGACTTTGGTGTTGTCCAAGGGAGAAGTATGTTGACTATTCACAAAATGACGGGAAGTAATGAAGCTCGTTATTCATCCGGTTGTGTGTGAATGGAATTGAAGTCGAACTTCACGGGGAAAGATTGTTTGAATCCGAGGGAAACCTATGGGCCAGTGCACTTTTGACAATTTGTCTAAAGTACTACCTCGCTTTTCATGGAAAAGAATACTAATATAAGTACATAGGTTTAATGAAAGTAATTTATATAAAAGATTTGAGTTTTAATTATATAATTAGTTGTTATAAATTCAAAATTAAAATAAATATCTATTTTAAAATTAGAGAAAGGAGATTGATTTGATTAGATGGAAGATAATTATTTAGAATATGAGACTATAAATAATCAATAAATATAATGGTCTATGTTGTTTTAAATCTATTCAATGTTACTATGTATGAGTTGGATGTGGGATAGTACACACATTGCACTCATGTGACTTACATATGGACAAATCACTCTTACTCATAAAGCAAATTTCAATTGAACGAGGTAGCACATAAGGGACTAGCCTTTTCATGAGGAAAGAGTTTCCTATGAGTGTCAATTATGTTTGTTAGTGGGCAAGTTGTTGTGTTGGCTTGATCACTCACTTCATAAGGAAACATTGTTTAATGGTGAATGATTCTGATGACATGCAATATTGTCATTGGAATGTTAATGTGGTCTCTAGAAAACCTCTGAAGTGGTTTTATTCTATTAACTCTTGTGTAGTGTTAGCCTTGTATTTAATCTTGTCAAATTTTAAACTTGTGTCAAAATCTTCAAACTAAGATCTTCCTAGCTAAAATATCTCTAATCATTTGCAAATACCATCCCTTGCCACCTCAAAGTAGAACTTCTATCATTTTAAATCAAGATTTTCAAAAGCCGTGTTACATCATGTTAGAATTTATAAAAATAATTAAATATCAACTATGTAAAAGATGGTAAAAAATCATTTTATGAGGATGTTTCTAGTGTTGTTCCATCTAATGTGGTAAATTTTCAGAGCAATACGCTTTATGATTAGCAAGAATTTAAAACTTTAATTTTTTCATTATTCAAATTGTAAAAAATAATTAAATCGAAGTTTTTGTTCAATTCAAATGGAATTAGCTTTATGGATTTTGGTCATAATTGTATTATCAACAATTTGACAAAGTTTTGTGAGAATACATTGAGTTGACAAAAAGTTATGACAGTTTTCAGTTTCATCAAGTTGATAGAATTCTCAGTGTTTTCACATGCTTCAAATAAAGACATTAAGAGATAATGAATTTACTTTAGATTTTGATGCATAAGAAATTTCAGATAGAAGACATTAAGAAATAAATGAATTTACTTTGATTTTCGATGCATAAGAAATTGTGAAGCTTAAAAAAAAAGATTATTTCAGATTCAATATAGATATTTATCAATCCTATTCACATATGTTGAAAGATTTGATTTAAATTATTGTCATTATTAGTGTTTTCACAATGCGTGAATTATATGTTTGAGCCATTACAATTGAAAATCTTAGTTGTACACCGTGTGAAGATTAAGCCAAACGTAAATGCTGATATAGTTCTCTATTATAAGCTTAGTACAATATTAATCATATTATTGTACAAAACGGTGTGATTCGGATATTTAATCTTAGTTGTACTGGTTACCAAGCTATACAGTAAGGCCGATTCAAAGTTGTTAACTCACCGTGCAACGTCGAAAAGAGGAAAATGAATGCTCATCGGCATCTTCATAAGGGTTAACAACTACCTCCACATTGCCACTGAAATTTGTGAAACACTATTGTGTGCCAATGGTAAAGAAAGGTTAGTTTTGTCAGTGTTATTATGCGAGTTGATAACTTCATTCAAAATGCCGAGGAAGACATGATCACCAGCTTGGTATGGGTTTCTAAATCTATTCAAAACATTTGATAGACGACATGGAAACATTTGGGCACTTCACTATAAGTTCGGTAATCTTTTTAAGTTGATAATTGTTTATATTTAGTCAATCATGAGGTGAGTAAGCTGTTGTCGGTGGGTGGGAGATGAATCTTCTCTAGTAAAGTAGTTAATTTTGTTAATACATATTTGCTATCATTACATCACATACCGGCTGTCACTATACCAAAAGTTTGAACTGTAAATGAGAACACCACTGAAAAGATTAAGATGTAGAGAAGGGTTGAGGGTACCACAAGACAACGATAACTCTTAAATCTTAATAGTAAAAATCATTTTTTTCGGAAAAACTAAAAGAAATGTGGAGAGTGTGGATAAGGCACATGAATTGTTCGAACATGATGCCTAGAAGAAGTGAATTTTTGATATATGTTGTATTCACAACTGCCTTGATAGACATGAGTGCAAAAGATGGAGGCATAGCTGAGATGCATGAATAGCTATAGAAAAGTTATCAAAGAAGAATGCAATTGATTGTATATTAAATGCTTAAAATAACTTATCAAAAAGGCTTTAGAAACTTTGAAATAAATGAAATCGATAGGTATAAAGCCATATTCAATAATCTTTGATAGCATTGTTGCTATTTGCACCAAAATGGGAGCTTTGACGTCACATGAAAACTATACAAAGTTGAAGAAATTGGCTTGGTGAATGAAAGCATCAAGGTATTTCCATATTCCACAACATTTACCTAATGTGGTGGAAGAGAAGGAAAAAGAATTATTTATCTGCTACCATGCTAAAAAGTTAGCAATTGCATTTGGTTTGTTAAACATGACTTCAACAACTATTAGAGTTCTTAAGAACCTTCAAGTATGTTCTTGATTGCTACACTGTAAATAAATTCATCTGCAACATTGCAGGAAGAGAAATGTGAACCATTTCCATCATTCTAAATACGAACAACATTTTAAATATGAATACTAACTTTCCCAATTAAAGAATAATAGACCCTCTGGTGAATATTTTGTCCTATTTATTGGTCATGGTTGGGGAATGGAAGCAGGAAAATTAGTATGGGCTGAGTATGCTAGACCCAGAGCCTAGAACCATGGCAAGTTTGTCATTTTTTAATTTGGATACCACCATGTCGCCACATAGTATAAGATACAGGTCTCGCTCACCTCTCCCTTCTCCCTTCTGCACTCTCTCTTTATTTTTGCCAAAGCTTTCACAATTAAGGTTTTTGTAGTTTCCTATCCCACTGGAGAAGATCAAGTTGTAGTTTCTACAAGAGGAAAATGAGTGAATTCAAGAGTTAAATAGAAAAGCTTCCATAACTTAGGTCAAATGTTCTTGGCATCATAACACATGGATCATAAGATACCATTATACTTCTTGTTCTTAATGTATGATTCTTTTGGAGCTCAAAGACTATCAGAAGCAATAAAGAAAAAGGAGGTGTCTATTTCAAGTGTCTCTTTGTCACAAGTAGTCGCATACTAACCCTTCAGATCCCCCAAGCTCTCTCTCCATATCTCTCTTTTTCCATCTCCCTTTCCCCCTCTCTCCCTCTCTCCCCCATATCCCTCTCCTTCTCACCTTTCTCTCTCACTCTCTCTATATCTCTCTCTCAACATATCTCCCCTCCTCTCTCTCCCTTCCTCCTCTCTACCACTCTCCCCCACCTCTCCCTTCTCAAGCCAAGCCCTCTCTCTCTCTCTCATCCCTTCTCCCACCTCTCTTTCTTTCTCTACCTCTCTCCCCCACCCTCTCTCTCTCTCTCTCTCTCTCTCTCCAACCTCTCACCCCCTCCTCTCTATCTAACTCTATCCCTCCCCCCACCTTTCTCCAACCTCTCTCCCCCTCCTCTCTCTCTCTCTCTCTCTCTCTCTCTCTCTCTCTCTCTCTCTCTCTCTCCCTCCTCTTTTTCCCCACCTCCCTTCCTACACTTACATGGAGGCCAAAGTTTAAGACCAAAAAACTGAACAAGCTAAGTTTAATTAGCCCCTTCTCGTTACTTTCCCTAAAAATATGCCCATGTCTTGTTTGGGTCTATAATGTAAAAGAACCATATGTAGTTTTTATCATTAAAAACCTATACAGTTTTTTAACACTAAATGTTGCAAACCCAATTGGCCACCTGGACATTTTAGGGACAAAAAACATGAATGGTTTAAGGAAAAGTAACCAACACACATTATGTTGAGTTAAAGTGGATTCACAAGGGCCAAAAAAGCCTAAATTTTTTTGTTGAATGTCCCACTATAATTGTTTCTGTCTACCCGCAACATTCTCGGACAACTTAAGAATTTATTTTATTTTATATGAATTCAAATATTTGAAATGTATGTATATAAGTTTGTTTTTTTCAATGTTCTTTTGTTTGTTTAATACTTTTAATTGTCAAATTCAATGATTTTCATAGTTCATGACATAATTAATTTGTTTAGTCTGTATAATTTTTAATAACACATATGATGTTATTTAGGACATTTGATATTAAGGATGGGAAGGAACAAGAAAGGAATAATCGAATCACAAGAGGTAGCAAAGGAAAGACAAAGGGAGTGCATGAGAAGACTACGTGAAGTGAGAAAAATGGGAGGAGAAGGTACGCCATATACACCAACTCAATTACATGTACCGAATGAACCTAATGCAAACCAAGAACAAGTGCCAATCAATGATCAAGCAAATGTACTTGATGTAAACCAAGAACATGCACCAATATTGAAACCTCCTAGAATCATTCATAGAAAACCAAAGTATCTAATTGACAAGAAAGATTGCAGCATTGATAAGAAGGATGCACAATTGGTCTACAACCTTTTGGGAAAGCTTCCATTAGAGTATGTAGCATTTGTTTCTAGTTTCCCAACCCATCGCTTGACGGTGGATAGTTCCTTCACTATGCCTTCATTTGATTCTTTCACAAAAATGTTGATGTCCGAGCAATCAAAGTTGATGAGCATGGGGATTCTTAAGTCTTCAAAGTCCAAGGTGTAATGTCCCCTTTTTAGTAGTTATCTAGTGATTTGTCATTAGACCTTTTTGCCATGGTCTTGAGGGCTAACTAGGACTTTGCAGGGATTTGTGATGGATTTGGCCTGACAAATTCAGTTTTGGGCCAAATAGAGTTGATTTGTCAGAGTTTCCAGGCACTTACTATTTATAGTAAGTCAGTTCGAGCACAGTGATGGGAAATTTTTGGTGCATTTATTAATTCACCTGGATTGCAATTTTATGAAAAAATTAATTATTCAGGCAAAAATCAAAAGCTTCTAAAATTAAATTTAATTTTTTTAACTTAAGGGGTTATTTAATGCTGAAGCTAATGTTTAAAAAGAAAATATTAAAAGTACCCTTTCTTTGTGGAGACATTAAGAGAAAAAGGTTATTTTATTCTATATCCCATTTATCCCACATTGATAGTGCTTTGGGATGTGTGCCAAAAAGAAGTGATAAATAGAAGCATTTAATGATGGAAACTCATCTTGGGAATTATGTTCTTGGAAATTGTGAAGACTGAATTTTTGGATAAATCTGAAGATTGTTCTTAGGCATTGGAGGACGATTACCCTCTTCCGCAATATTTTCTACGCCTGTGAAAGACCAAGCCTGGAAGATAAATCAAAATCAATAATGGAAGAGTGCGAAGCTAAGGAAAATTATTAGTTAGCTGCAAGATTGGCAGGGTTTGGAAAGTTTATCAGTCACTTCATTCCAACGTTGGAGTAATACATCTGGAAGTTCGAACTTGTGGAAATAGACGTAGCAAGTCGTTGATTGGTAAGTTTTTTTGAAGGATTGAAGTGTAGTTATTGCAGAAGATAAGAGTTTATCAGCTGAAAGGGAAAACACAGAACTTAATTATACATACTGTTACTATTATCATTGAAAATCGTGGTATAGCTATGGAGTTTTTCTAGCTGTTAAGCACTACAGAAAGAGTAGACCCTAGGAAGGCATCAAGTTTCTTTTCCTTGTTGGCTGCAACACGCCTCTTGGGCTGGGCGTATTTTTCTTGGCTGCTGTGCGAACTAGGGGCACTTCTGAAGCATGAAGTGCACTGTGACTGCCTAACACGAGCTGTCTATGCATAGTCAGCAAACACTTTCAATTTGGCAGCGTGGAACTCAGAAAGTCGTGGGGGAAGTTGAGGTTGATAGATGGGACGCAAGGATTGTTTCTTCATTGCAGCGCTGATGTTATTCCAGGTTCCACAATAAACTCGCCTAAAGATGTATTTGGTTTTGTATTTCAGAGGCAAATGAATATCGTATTGTCCAGTATCTAGTAAGTTTTGGATTATGATTAGATGAAAGTTGAAATTGACTATAGCTGTTAGCACTTGTTTAATTAATTCTGAGATTCAAATACTTACAGTGTTATAATTTGGTAGCATCATAATATATTTTTGGATATTGAATCTTCTGTTTGGAACATTGTTATTGAACTTTAAAAAAAAAAACGAATGAATGTATGGAAACGAAGAAAACACACCAGGTCATAACTTAACTTCAGAATATTGCTTAAGAGGAAAAAAAAAGAGATTACTGTATTCTGTTGCGTTCATGACAACTGTTTGACAGAATTCCCTTAAGGCGGTTTGAGAAGGAATTGTAGCTAATTAGCCGGTCTGTTTCACAAGGCTTTGGTGGCTACTCAAGAGAATCAAGGAACGGATTCCAATAAGAAGCAGAAGTAGTCTAAGGCTAAGACACAACAAGATAGAGTACAATCTTCCTATCCACCATAAAAGGATTCTACTTTCTCACCTAAGGGAAAATCAGATAAGGAGAGGCTTTCTTCTTCATATTGCAAGAAAAGTGGTCATGATGATCATCGTTGCAATACTAAGCAGACTGATGAGTTGATCAACATCCTTAAAAAGAACAACATTAATTTGTCATCCACTTACAAGAAGAAGGATTCATCTCCTTCCCCTTCCTCGCAATCAAACGGTAAGGGACAAGCTCTTTGTGCTACTACAAGTCATGATTCAAGGAGATGGCTTCTAGATTCAGGAGCTTCTCATCATATGGCATCTTCGCAGTCTATGTTCTCTTCATTTGAGTCTTGTAGCATGCCATATATGAATGTGATTGGAAAATGATCTATTACCATTGGGGATAACTCCTTCAATGATGTGTTGTGTGTACCCCATTTGAAAAACAATTTTCTTTTCATCTATCAAATCACTCATGGGGCAACAAGGAAAATTGTGGAGTTCACACCTGATTCAGTTATCGTTAGAGACTTGGAGACTAGAGCTATTATTGCTACAGGGGTGGTGGATCATCCATCTCACTTGTATTCCTTTGCAGTTTTTGTTCCTATTGATGAGGATGATTCTTCATATGATGATTGCACTTCTTGTGATGATTTAGATATCAAGGAGAACTTTGGGTACTTGAACTTGGGTATTCTCACATGTGACCCTATTCTTGAGCCTTGCATTTCATCTCCTCCTATTGATATCACATCACCTATTGCACCTGACGGTGCATCTATTGCAATAGTTTTTCCTTCTTGTGATTTAGTGCAATAGGGCATTCCTTGTCTTCCAGCTTGGATGACTACTTGACAGACATTGCAGGTTTGTTTGTGGAGTCCTACACTGCAGATTTGGGAGACATCAATGATGACATTCATCTTTGATGAAGATGATCCTTCTTCGATTGTTGCGAGGGAACACTCTCACCCTCTTCTTCATTCTCTACATGATCATTCTTTCGAGGTTGATATGATTGTGGATTCTTATATACAACACTTGGAGGAGGTCTCTTTATCATTAGAGGAGACATGTGAGTCTTTGGATCTTGTTCTACATTTATCTCCACTATATCTTGGATTGCCTTTTTCACAATGTGGATCAATACACCTAATTTGGAGGGGGTAACTTTTATCATCGACACAGGGACACTTGAGCAGTTTTCAGAGGCTTCACACATATTGATTTTTTTTCCTACATCTTCCCTTCATGATTGGGGAGACTTCATGGATACACCTTTGGTTGTTTTTCTTTCCAAGGGGAGGAATGTTGTTCGATGATCATGGAGTAGTTTCTTCATTCAGTTTCGAGCTTCTACCATTGGAGAAGATTCTACATTGAGGGGGGGCCTACTTGGTCTCTCTTCTTCTCTCTTATGGGGGGGGAGGGGGGGACTTCTTCTTCACATGGGGTTTTGTCCTTCTCATACTTCTTTGAGAGTTCCTTTGTACAATTTTCATCTCTCTTTTTTGGGGGGGAGTTTTTTCCCATTGGTTTTTTTTCTCTTTCTCCGTTTGTGAGAGATTGCATTGCTTTGTGTGCATTTGCATTTGTACATGGGTACCTAACATGGCCTTGTAGTCAGGACCCATCTTGCATTGTTGAATTAAGTCTACATTCCCCTAAGTTGCACTTGATGAGGGGTGTTGGTGTAAATTATGTCTCATAATTACACTTTACTTAATTTGACTTAGGGTAATACATTTCATTGTAGTTTGGATATGAGACACTTAAGGAGATGTTCATACATTGAGAGTGTGCATGTAGGAGAAATTCCACCTTTTGTGGTCTTATCTTGTTGTTACATTCCACCTTCAATGGGTGATCCACCTCTTGTGGAATATTTTATTATTTCTCCTACCAACCCCTACTTACCCTTGTTTCTCATTGAGCCACATGTCATGATTGTTTGCTCACATATCGATATGGCCTTGCCTTTATAAGCAGACTCATCTTCATTGTATGTAATTTTTAATGATCCAGATGATCTTATTTTGCTCTTGATTAGAATACAGTTTATTCTTATCAAATCTATTTGTCTCTCTTTTGTGCTATTCATTGTGCTCTAGATCTTGGCTATATTTGACAAATTATTACACTGAGTTTAAGTAATCAATCAATCTGTCTATCTCCATCATGCAATCAGTTAACTTCATAATTATCTCAATTTAATATTATTAATTATGGGGGATTGAAAGCATCCGTACATAAAGTGCATGTTTTTTCTCAAAATAAGAATAAGAAGGAATATATAATAAAAATATAATAATAATAATTTGGTAATATAAAAAATAGAAATATATTAAAACATAATAACGTAATCATATTTTAATAATAATTTAATATTAATTACATTGTCATAATATAATAATATTTAATAGCAAGAATAAAATTTTAAGTAGAATAATGAACAAATATAATATATTTTGATATACTTCAACTATATTCCTGTATTTTTTTGTTTTAAAAAAAAAACATATTAAATACATTATTTTCACCCTTAGTTGAATATAGAAATAGACTATTACAACTCACTTAAAATAGAACATACCAGTACATATTTTAATATAAAATGTGCATTTCATGTCTTAGCCGTCAGTTATATTCCTTACTCCCTTATTTTTCTCATCCGACGCATGTGAGATTAAGAATCTTTTGTATGAGTAGCAGACCAACATTGAGGCATTGCAGAAATATTGCAAAGAGGATAACGACTGTTCTTTTTTATATTTTGTAACAAATGTTCATTTCTATGGCAGTTGCTAAATTGGTTCTAAAACTGCACAGTACGGATCAGTAACCTTCATGTTATTGACAGTTCATTGACAGTGGTCAATAAAATTAGTTGTGACTTTGATTCTTTGAAAATTTTCATAAAATCAATGCCACGAATTTTAACATGTCATGAGTTTGAAATCAGTTTAGCGGCATCCCACTTCCATAAGACACCAAAGAAACTTTTGAGATAATATTTTATAGCTTCCGTAGTATAATGGAACAGTAAATAAAATCCCTTCAAATGGAAACAGGGATGACAATGACAACAGCCAAAAAAAAGGTCCACTAGAATGAGAAATGTACATGGCCCGCCCACCAAAATAGACTTGCTCAGAGTATGTCGATTAGGGTTTGACAGGCTACAAGTTTTATTTTGCACCTAATTATTTATGGGGCAGCACGCGACCGATTAGGCACGTTTTTGCCTTTGAGACCAGAAAATCCACGTAGTGACAACGTAGAAAACTGTAAATTATTTTATTAGGTAAGAAAACCGATACAAATATCAAACACGTAATATCACAATATCATATGCATGTGGACGACTATTTGGCGTCCTAATGAGTTGAGGACTTTCTCACCCTTACACACTATGGATTCTAAGCAGAAGAAACTTCAGTTTACCGGATCAACAACTAAAGAAAGATAGTAGCTATATATGGTTCAAGCATCATAACATTGAACACTACATCTGTCGACGGAAGAATCATCCTGGAGAGGCGATATCGATTCTTCACCGCCCAGATCTTCAATTCTAGTAACTTGTGGGGCAGAAAGTAATGATATAATTGGCACCTGAACAAGTGTAAAGACTAGAGGGATCATCGAAAGCATAGGTATAGGCGTAAGGACAAGCTTTCTTAAACTCCTTGGAATACTTACTGGGTGAGCACGTCTGTGGGTTAGCGTGCTCGCCCGTGCAACAATATTCGGGCGTCCCAAATGCAAGACAAGCGCTCTTACACGCAGTCACCTGCCCCTCGTTTTTAATACTGAGCTCGGCGGGGCAGCTGGCCCTCAGATCGCTTACACACCCTGCCGTTTTGCACACGCCCGTGCCTCCCACGGGGGTGACGGTGAGCGGAAGGTTGTAACCGTCCACCAGGCTGACGTCATAGAAATCCTTGTCGCCCAGAGTTAACTCCGCCAGAGTTGCAGGAGGAACCCCGCTCGCATGGTCGCACTTCAAAGTGTTGGCGCAGTCGCCAGTGATGCACGATCCTTTACCTGGTGCAAGAGTTCAAAATATTTGTTTTTGATTAGATAAGCCGAAAACAAGGGTCCCAATCTTCAACCTGATAAAAACATGAAAGAGAAAGAGGATTTTGAACGATTTAAAATTTGCTCTTGTTTAATGGTCTATTGTCTACATCACGGAGAAATAAAAAATTGAATTCACAATTTTGAGTTAGTAATCGAGATTGAATGGACTAACACCAGAAATCAAATTTTTAAATAGAATGTTCATGTACTACCTGTGTCATCGAATTTACAGTCCGTTCGCCCCCATATGCGGCCGGACCACCCGGCAGAAGTGGTGAAGGGCACGGACTTCCCGGGGGGTAGAGCAAAGCCTCCGTCGCCCAACACAGTGCCTCCATTGCCAGATAAGGTTCCGGGCCAAACGGTGTATGCGCAATTATTGACGATCGTGAACACTGTTGCGCCTGCTCCATATGTTCCTGCACATCACCCATTCGAATTAGATTCGACCCATTTAATGAATAATAACCTCACTTAAAGCTAATTCACCATAATCAGATTCGACCCACTCGATGATTTATAATCTTTCTTAAAATTTGATCAACATATTCGACCTGCTCTATGAAAGAATTCAAGAAAGGGGGAGTTTTTATCTCTTACCAAATAAAATCATCAATGCCAATGCCCACGCCATCGAGAAATAGTGCTTCGATGAAAGAATGTTTTGTGGTGGTGTGGAGAAAGATGTCTGTCTAACGTTGTTTATATAGCAAGTTGAGTTACATCATGAACATATCGGATCGGATGTAACAGTAGTGTGAAGCCAAAATGCACAGAAGGCGAAGGAAGCTTATGCAATTCACGTGAATGCTGATGAAAAGGAGAGCGATGAAAGATCTATTGAGAAGAAAGAAGGCTGTTCCTGTTGACGAGACATCCCCCATGGGATGCTTAGTGTTAGAGAGCTTTGTGACAGGAATGATAGCTGGCAGATTCCATTCTCTACAAAACAGGGAATCAACAGAGGATTGTAGGGGCGAGTTTGGCTTTTGAGAGAAAAGAAATACCATAAGTGTCAAAATGACGAACTATAGAAATACGTATGAAGGATTTGATATTAGACTTGGTGTGGAGCCGTCTCCCCAATGGGGTGTTGTCCGAGGGAGAATTATGTTGATTATTCACAGAAATGAGGCTCATTATTCACCAGGTTGTGTGTGAATCGAATTGAACTCGAACTTCACGGGGAAAGATTCTTTACATCGAGAAAAAAAAGATGGGCCAGCGCACTTTTGACTTCTTGTCTATATGTACTGCCTCGCTTTTCACTGGAAATGAAAGAATACGAATGTAAGCACATAGGTTTATAACAAAGCCGGATAATAAATATCTCAATTAAATATAGTCACGCAATTGATAATGATGAAAGTAATTTAGATAAAAGATTTGAGTTTTTGATGTGCACTTAATTCTAATGAATTCAAAATCAATAATATAAATATCTTTTATAGTGAAGAGAAAGGAGATTGATTTGATTAAATAGGTTATAAGTATTTAGAATATAAGACGACAAATAATCAATAAATATAAGGGTCTATGTTGTTTAAAATCTATTCATTATTATTATGCATGAGTTGGATGTCAGACTATACATACATAGTACTCATGTGGCTTGTACAAAGACAAATTACTCCTACTCATGTGGCAAATGCCAATTGAATGAGGGAGCACCTGAAGGACTACCATTTTCATAAGGAAATAATTTCCTATGATTGCCAACTATGTTTGTACGTGGGATAGTTGTAGTACTGACTTCATCACTCACTTCACAAGAAAGGAGAGTACTTGATAGTGAATGATTGTGATGACATGTGATGTTGTGGTTGGAATGTGAAAGTGGTCTCTAGAAAACCACTAAAGAGGTGTTGTTCTAACAATTCTTGTGCAGGTAAGTGTGTTGTTAGCATGATGTTACGAGTCCTATTCTACTATATATCAGCTTGAGATAGTATTGGTAAAAGAGGGTGCACGGCTTGAAAGTCATCCCACATGTATGGGAAGGTAATAATTGTCTTTGGAAAAATTCCATATATTGTAATGACTTTCCAAAATGAAGGAATTTTTGTATTTCAAAAAATAGTGTATGATCTCTTTGGATATTTTCCCCTTGAAGTGGTGTTGCAAGAATAATTAAAGTCTTTTATTTGTCTCATTTCTACATATTTATATGCGTTAAACTTAATTTATCTTGCAAGTTCATTATAAGTGGTATTAGGGATCTTTCTAGGGTCATGATGCAAAGAATCTTCTACGTGGAGGAGAAAATTTTCTAATTATGTTTTCCCTCCAATTTATGTTAGTCTCTACTAGCTCTTTATGACTATCATTTTTTGGGATATGCCTGACATCTTCTGAATTGTGCAGACCCCGTAGAATTAAATTAAGAATTTTGATTAAGTCTACTGCTTCAGGCAGAGAAGACCAGGGTGAGGGAGTGTAGTTTTAATGAAAAGATTTTTTTTGGTTGTTTTGAGAGGGAGGTTGTTGTAGCTTTCATAGGAGAAAATTTTGGGAGTTTTAGGAGGTGGGTTGCTGGGTTTTGGGGGTGAGATTCCAGTTGAAGAATAGAGGGTTGGAATTATTGTTCTGGTGTGAGAAGATTAATTATTGGACTGTAGGAGTAGCTTAAGTGTGGGATTTGAAATAAGGATTTTGAGCAACCATTATATGCTGGTAAAATACCATTGTTGCAGGTCCGTGAGAGACCAAATTAGATGGAAAAGTTGTAAAGTGAAGCCAATAGGCTCACTATTTTGTAATGCAAATTTGTTTGAGTTTCAATAAGAATTTATGGAGTATATGCATTAGTTTGCGATTTATGTTTAGTTATTTTCCTACTATACATTCCAGATTTCCATGTGTGTTGAGTGCTAATTGTGGAAGGTTTGTGTGGGTTGTCAATCCCTCTACATCAGTGGTATCAGAGCTAGAAGATCTTGAGTGTGCAGGAAGATTTGCTGGAGGGAGGCAACTTGCACTAGGGTCGGCTTTGTGGGTGTTGGGAAAATGAATGCAATTCCCACGTGGTTAGGGTAGATTTGGAGTTAGAGACAGGGGAAGAGGTGATAATTTTGTTCGTGATGATCATTTCAGAGTCTTGAGAAGGCAGGTTGAAACCTTACAAGATGAGATAAGAAGAGGGTTTGCAAGGATAAGAGACCCGGGTAGTGATGAAGATGAAAGCACTGAAAATGCAAGTCAAGCTAGGAGTCAAGGAGGTGTTGGAGTAGCAGCAATAGCCCATGGTCCTTTGACCTAAATGCATTATCAAAGATTCGGAAAAGGCCAAAAATGGATGTACCTACCTTCAATGGAAGCTTAAACCCAGAAGAATTGATTGAATGGTTGAATGAAATGGATGAGTATTTTGAATTTGAGGAGATAGAAGACCCAGACAAAGTGAAGTTTTCTAAGACAAGATTGAAAGGTCATGCTTCAATATGGTGGAGAGAGACGCAATTGGAAAGAGGAAGAAGAGGAAACGATAAAATCACTAAATAGGATAAAATGGTAGAGAAATTAAAAAGACAATTTATTCCTGTAGATTATGAATTAGACTTGCTCAAAAAGATGCAAGGATTGAAGTTCAAGGGAGTAGGAGTGTGAAAGAGTGCACTGAGGAATTCCAAAAAATTCTTATAAGGACTAGACATTCAAAGGTGACGAAAGAGAATATTGCAGGGTACATTAATGGATTAAGGTCAAGTATTCAAGAGGAAATGGCAATGGTTAGAGTTGTAACAATGGAGGATGTTTGTCAAGCAACATTAAAGGTTGAAGAAAGATTAAACAAGAGGTTTGAAAATAAGCGAAAAGGAAGAGGACATGGAGGTAAGGTAGGAGGAAGAACCTACAAGAATGAAGAGAATCAGCAAAAAGGATTAAAAAGTGAAGAGGGCAACAATAGGACAACAAGGAATGATGAGGGACAAAGTTCAAGAGACCAAAATTTCAGAGGTAGAGGTAGAGGTTGTGGTTATGGAGGAGGTCCATTCAAAGGAACATGTTTCAAATATGGAGAAGAAGGGCATCGATCCTATGAGTGTCCACAAGTAGAGGAGAAACCAAGGAGGAAACAAGAGTATCAAGGAAGGGCATCGAATGTCAATGAAGAGGAAGAGGCACCTTCCTCACAATCAGAAGATGTAGAAGATGGGGAAACCTTGATGACAAGAACACTTCTTAATGATAACAATGAGCCTATGCAAAGGAAAAAGTTGTTCAAAACAAGGTGTAAGTGTGAAGGGAATGTATGTAACATCATTGTGGGCAACGGAAGCACGAACAATCTTGTGTTTGAGGACATGGTAAAGAAGTTAAAACTTGAAAGGATGTAACATCCTAACCCATACTAGATAGATTGGGTTCAAGACACTCAAAAGTTGCTTGTGAATGAGCAGGATAATGTGAAGTTCAAGGTTTGAAACTATAGTGATGAAATCCTATGTGATATCATCCACATGGATGCTTGTCATATTTTGCTTGGAAGACCACGACAATATGACAAAAACGTCATACATGATGGGTGTGCCAACACCTTATACAATTGTGAAAGATGGAGTGAAGCATAAGCTAAAACTTTTGAAGGAGGAAAATGTTCAAGTATGTGGTAATGCTAGAGTTTGTTTAGTTGATGCTAAAAAATTTCTTGATGGTATGAAGCATGCAAAGTTTTGTTTTGGCTATTATTTATAAAACTAACAAAGATGTGGATGAATATTTTCCCTTTAAAAGTTGTTGATTTTTTGTAGGGGTTCCAGGACGTAGTGTCTGACAATGCATTGGAGGGACTCCCACCATTTAGAAAAATTAGCCATCAAATAGACTTAGTTCCAGGAGCTAGTTTGCCAAACAAGGCAGCTCACATAATGACTCCTACTAAGATAGAAGAGATCAATACGAAAGTAGCAGAGTTATTGGAGAAGGGCTTGATTTGAGAGAGCTTGAGTCCGTGTGCAGTGCCTATGGTGTTATCAACAAAGAAGAATGGAGGATGTGCATTGGTTCTAGAGCCATCAATATGATTACAATCAAGTACAGATTTCCAATCCCATGGATGGATGGATGATATGATGGATTGTTTGAGTGGAGCTCAGTACTTCACTAAGATTGACTTGAAAAGTGGGTACCATCAGATTTATATTAGAGAAGGAGACGAGTGGAAGATTGCATTGAAGACGAAAGAAGGATTGTTTGAATGGTTGGTCATGCCTTTTGGAATAACCAATGCACACATTAATTTAATGAGGTTAATGAATAAGGTATTGAAAGAATTCTTGGGCAAGTTTGTTATAGTTTACCTTGATGATATTTTGATATTTAGCAAGACTATGGATGAACATTTGATGCATATTCAATTAGTATTTGAAAGGCTTAGAGAAAAAAGATTGTTGATTAATCTCAAGAAATGTATCTTTGCAAAGAGAGAGTTGGTGTTCTTGGGTTTTGTTGTATCAGGTGATGGTATCATAATGGATCCTAAGAAGGTGAAGGTTGTCCTAGAATGGCCAACACCAAAAAGTGCAATAGATTTGTGATCATTTCCTGGTCTGGATAGTTTTTATAGAAATTTTATTAGAGGTTTCAGTAGTATATGTTCACAACTAATTGAAACAATGAGGGGAGATAAGCAGAAGTTTAGGTGGACAACAGGGGCAGCAAAGAGTTTTGAGTTGTTGAAGGAAAAGGTGACAGAGCAACCAATGCTAGCACTCGCATATTTCAACAAGGTGTTTCAGGTTGATTGTGATGCAAGCAGAAGTGCTATTGGGGTTGTTTTAAGCAAAGAAGGTAAACCCATTGCCTATTTCAGTGAGAAATTGAATGATGCAAGGAAAAAGTATTATGTTTATGATCAAGAATTTTATGCCATAGTTCAAGAACTTAAGAAATGGAGGCATTATCTTTTACCCAAGGAGTTTGTTTTGTACACTGATCAGCACTACAATATTTAAGTAGTCAAGTTAAATTGAATCAGAGGCACATGAAATGGGTAGATTTTTTACAGAGCTATACCTTTGTTTTAAAACATAGAATTGGGAAATCTAACAAGGTTGTAGATACTTTAAGTAGGAGGCAAAATTTGTTGATTGAAATGCAAGTTGAAGTTGTTGGTTTTGATGAGCTCAAGGAGTTGTATGAAGAAGATCCTGATTTTGGAAAGGCGCAGAAGGCTTTTAAGGAGTCTATTGCCATAGATAGAACACGGTGGTTGGATTATTTGATACAAGATGGTATATTGTTCTGAGGTAATCATTTATGCATTTCTAGGAGTTTTATGAGATTGAATTTGATTAAGGAAAAACATTGTGGAGGTCTTGCAAGACATTTTGGTTTTGATAAGACCATAGCAATTGTTGGAGAAAAGTATTATTGGCCTCAAATGTAGCAAGATGTGAAGAAATATGTTCAAAGTTGTAGGATTTTTCAAGTAGCAAAGGGTGTTAGTCAAAAAACTGGATTGTATCACCCACTACCTATACCTAAGAGGTCGTGGGAGGAGCTTAGCATGGATTTTGTTCTTGGATTACCAGGAACACAGAGGGGTTATGATTCCATCTTTGTGGTTGTTGATAGGTTTTCCAAAATGGCACATTTTATACCATGTAAAAAGACTAATGATGTTGTCCATATTGTAGAAATGTTCTTCAAAGAAATTGTGAGGCTTCATGGTCTACCAAGGAGCATAGTTTCAAACAGGGACACAAAGTTTGTTGGCTAATTTTGGAGAACATTATGGAAGAAGATGAAGACTGACTTGAAGTTTTGTTCAGCATACCATCTGCAAACAAATGGACAAACTGAAGCTATAAAAAGAAGCTTGGGTAATTAGTTGCGAAGCCTAGTTGGTGATAGGCCAAAGGGGTGGGATTTGATGCTACCGCAAGATGAATTTGCATACAACAACTCCTTCAATAGGAGTATAGGTAAATCACCATTTTAGAATATTTATGGCAGCAATCCTAATGATGTTTCAGATCTGAAAAAGTTGGAAAGAAGTGACAGAAGAAGTGCAGAAGTGGAGGACTTTGCTGAACATATGAAGAGCCTACATGACGAGGTAAGAAAACATATTGAGAAAATGAATTTTCAGTATAAGTCTAAAGCAGATTTAAAGAGGAGACGTGAGGAATTTTGGGTTGGAGATGATGTTATGGTTCATTTGAGGAAATAAATATTTCCAATGGGTACATAAAAAAAACTCAAAATGAGGAAATTTGGTCCATGTAAGATTATAAGTAAACATGATTCGGGTAATCCATATGAAGTAGATTATAAAGGTGCATTTCAGGGGGACATTGCAGAGGCACGGTTGAGCATTCTAGAATCTACTTCAGAAAGGTGCGAAATTTAGGCAATCTTGGATGGAAAGGTGAGTAGGAGCACAAGGAACAAGTAATAATTTGAATATTTGATAAAATGGTTTGGAAGACCCATTGAAGACTCATCTTGTTTATCAAAAGATCAAGTTATAAGTCATGGTTTTTTACTTAAGAAGTGATGGGGTCACCTTTCATTTTACCATGGTGTCTTATGTAGAGCATCTTCTACATGGAGGAGGAAAATTCTAATTTTGTTTTCCCTGCAGTTTACGTTAGTCTCTACCAGCTCTTTCTGACTAGTTTTTTTTGGGATATGCCTGGCATCTTCTGAATTGTATATACCCCATAGACTTAAACTAGGAATTTTGATTAAGTCTACAGCTTCAAGTAGAGAAGAGCGAGGTGAGGGAGTGGAGTTTTAATGAAAAAATATTTTTTGGTTGTTTTGAGAGGGAGGTTGCCGTATCTTTCATAGGAGAAATTTTTGGGAATTTTAGGAGGTGGGTTGCTGGGTGTTGGGGGTGAGATTCCAGTTGAAGAATAGAGGGTTGGGATTATTGTTCTGGTGTGAGAAGATTAATTCTTGGGCTGTAGGAGTAGCTTAAGTGTGGGATTTGAAAGAAGGATTTTGAGTAGCCATTATATGCTGGTAAAATACCATTGTTGCAGGTCTATGAGAGACCAAATTAGATGGAAAATTTGTAAAGTGAAGCCAATAGGATCAGTATTTTGTAATGCAAATTTGTTTGAGTTTCAATAAGAATTTATGGAGTATATGCATTAGTTTTCTATTTATCTTTAGTTATTTTCCTACTATACATTCCATATTTGTATGTGTGTTTGAGTGTTGATTGTGGCCCAGGTTTGTGTGGGTTGTCAATCCCTCTACATCAGGTCATTTATGCAATAAAATTCACCAATTTAACGCCATCTATAACTATTCATTGTATACATATACTTTGACCTAGAGGGATCATTATGAATAGAAAGCGATTAAAGTCATAGTTACACTAAATCCAATACTTAATTTTTTGGCAATTTTTTTCTTATAATTAGCTTATTTTTCTTTTCAAGGTTAGAAAAAATATGTTGAGTGCTTTCAAATATCCTTAGAATAGTTTTCATTATTTACTAAGCTAGATTCCCCATAAAGTTTCTCATGAAGTGAGAAGTATTTTAGCTCCAATAACTTGTATATGTGGTTGTGAGCTTTCACAAATTTGTAAGTATAAAAAAAGAACCCCTATAATTATTTATAGCCTAACCCTAAGTAGCATTTGCATGTCCATATTTTTTGATGTCCTAATAAGAAGTTATCCTTGAGAAGTAACATAGATCACATACCACAAAGATGAAATAGTGGGTTACCATTACTATTGTGGTTCACTATAGTTAACAGTTTGAATTGTTGGGTTGACACTATTTGAAAACAAGATAAGTATATTTCTACTTCACTTACTAAGAACAAAAACCATTCAGTTCATGAATTAACTTCTATATTTGAAATATTTTGTCATCTTCCTTCAAGGGTACCTATGTTTCCTCTTTCAAATTCTTATCCATAATAGCCAATTTAATATTGTTCACTCATCTCAATAGATAACCATTATGTAAGGTTATGATATGTATTAGATGATTCATGAAGCATTCCTAATTTCTGAATTATATCAATAACTAGATCCTCCAAGGAATCAAATATAATATAAAGGAATGGGAGAAAAAGTGAATGGGTGGGTAGAATGTGGGTCTTGAATACCAAGGAAGATATCTCCAATCAAACGGTCAATGTTTTGGTCTTCCCTTTGACTCTGTGCTTCTACTAATGGCTTCCACATTTCCTAGCAAGAACCTTTCTACTCCTAAACTTTTCAACCCTCTTTTTTTATGGAAACAACAACCTAATGATTCTATATATGGGGATTCAACCTTTTTTATTTGTTATCCTTTCCAAACCCAAAATATTTACCAAAACCATCACCTTTTTTTATCTCTTGGAACTCAACATTTTTTTTCCCCTAATAACAATAATTAGTTTCTATCTCCAACAAATCCTTACTCTTACCCTCTTCATATGATTCATCTAAGGACAAAGGGTTATTGTGAAGGGTTCCAAAACTAGATTTAGTGCACTCAATTACTCTTTTCATATTGACATTCCTTTTGTTTTTTAAATTTCAAGAGATATGATGGTTCTTTGATCTAAAAAAGTTGACTATTAGAAAGATAAAACCTTGGTGCAAAGGCATCACCCAAGATCTATTTTCACTCATTTATGGAATTTTCTAGAGATGGAGGTGGATAAAATAGGAAAGAAACAAATATATTAAACTAGAAATCGTAAAGTAGTACAAGGTGATAAGATTAAAGGTATTTAATCCTTCCCACAAGAGTGACATCATCAGGCATGTGCAACCTTATCCTATGGGATTTTAGGGGGCTTTTTTTTGCAATTGACACTCATTTGGTGGTTTCTGGTGGCTGATTATTGGTTTAGAGTTGTCATTGATGGCAACTTTAAATAGAGATTCGATCTGGTGGTCATAATTTTTCTTATCCGGAAGCGGTTGTTAACTGATAGTTAATTAACTGGTGTTTCAAGAAGAATAGAGAATTTTTGGGTCTAGAAGCTTTTTGGTGATTGTGGTGCATTGAATCGTGTTTGGGATGATTGGGTTGACTTAGAAACATCAAATTATTATTGTTTTGGTGATCTGCATTTAACCAAGTTGTGATCCGGTCAAGCTGACATGTGACTACACGTTACACTAGCAGGCCAACATGATGTATGACCTATTTTGTGGTTGTTGGTATATAAGTTTGGTGTGGATGATATTTTTGGTGTATGGTGTGAGTGTATACGAGCGAGAGGTGATTGAGAATCCGTTTTGGCACAGTTTCACGTGTGCATTCTTGATACGGTAGCTGACTGAGACAGTGAACAGGGCAGAACAGAGCAGAACAGAGAAGGTGATCCAGTCAGTGTATTCAGTACTTAACCGGAACTCATTGAGGCATTATAGATGCTATTTTAGAGTTCATTCATTGTGATACATCTTTGTAACTATCTTGTAAGTCAGTGAGACTTCCCTAAGGGTTGCAGCCTTTTGGGTTATTGTAATTGAGTAGTGAGCTCTAGGCAGTGTGCCTAAATGCCTATACATTCCCATTTTGTAATATTGTTTTTCTATTGGCCATAGTGGAATAACATTGTGGGTTCAAATCCCATTGTGGTTTTTCCCATTTGGGTTTCCATGTAAAAATCTGTTGTTATGATCTTGTGGTTGTTTGTTTCATGTTTCTGCATTTCAGTTTCAAGTGTTTGCATCCGGTAGTTAAAATTTAAGTTTGAAAATCTGTCAACTGGTAGATCATTGATTCGCCCCCCCCTCTCAGTGATCCTTGATTCCAACAACTTCTAGCATGCTCAAAGTGGATTTTCTTTAGTTGTTCACTAGTTTTTATGAAGATATAAACTGCATCCTCACCCCATATTCTATTTTTGAATATTTGTTTCCTCAACAAATGGCATGGTGATCTCTACAATCATTTTCTTTGTATCCATGAATTATAGACCTTGAGCTATCACTTTCTTATTTTCCCAACCTTTTCCAAAGTCTATAGAAAATTAGGTGTCAACCCATTAAGCCTTCCAAGAATGACAAAATGCAATGTCATAAGTAATCAATATTTTAACACCTTATGATTTTTTTTAAGGTTGTTACAAATTAGAGGTTCAATTTTATTTCTAATCCCATTTTAATTATGATAGTATTGGTAAATGAGGATGCATAGTTTGAAAGTCATCCCACATGTATGGGATGGTAATAATTATCTTTGGAAAAAATCTATATATTGTAATGACTTTCCAAATTGAAGGCATTTTTCTATTTCTAAAAAGGGTGTATGCTCTCTTTGGATATTTCCCCCTTGAAGTGGTGTTGCAAAAATAATTAAAGCCTTTTATTTTTCTCATTTCTACTTATTTATATGTGTTCAAATTAATTTATCTTGCAAGTTCATTATAAGTGATATTAGGGATCTTTATAGGGTCATTTATGCAACAAAAATCACCAATTTAAGGCCATATATAACTATTCATTGTATACATATACCTTGACCTAGAGGGATCATTATGATTAGAAAGTGATTAAATTTGTACTTACACTAAATCCAATATTTAATTTTTTGGCAATTTTTCCTTATAATTAGCTTATTTTTCTTTTCAAAGTTAGAAAAAATATGTTGAGGGCTTTCAAATATCCTTAAATGAGTTTTCATTATTTACTAAGCTAGATTCCCCATAAAGTTTCTCGTGAAGTGGGGAGTATTTTAGCTCCAATAACTTGTATATATGGTTGTGAGCTTCCACAAATTTGTAAGTATAATAGAACAACCCCTATAATTATTCATAGCCTAACCCTAAGTAACATTTGCATGCCCATATTTTGTGATGCCCTTATAAGAAGTTATCCTTGATAAGTAACACATCACATACCACTAAGATGAAATAGTGGGTTACAATTACTATTGCGGTTCTCTATAGTTAACACTTTGAACTGTTGGGTTGACACTATTGGAAAAAAAGATAAGTATATTTTTTCTTCACTTACTAAGGACAAAACCATTCACTTCGTGACTTAAATTTTATATTTGAAAGATGTTTTCATCTTCCTTCGAGGGTGCCTATGTTTCCTCTTTCAAATTCTTATCCATAATAGTCAATCTAATATTGTTCACTTATCTCAACAAATAACCATTCTGTAAGGTTATGATATGTATTAGATGATTCATGAAGCATTCCTAATTTTTAAATTATATCAATGATTAGATCCTCCAAGGAATCAAATATAATTTAAAAGAATGGGAGAAAAAGTGAGTGGGTGGGTAGAATGTGGGTTTTGAATACCAAGGAAGGTATCTCCAATCAAAGGGTCAATGTTTTGGTCTTCCCTTGGCCTCTATCCCCCTACTATGGCTTCTACATTTCCTAGCAGGTCCACTAGAAACTTTCTACTCCTAAACTTTTCATCCCTCTTTTTTATGGCAACAATTACAACCTAAGGATTCTATATATGGGGATTCAACCTTTTTTATTTGTTATCTCCAACAAACCCTTACTCTCACCCTCTTCATAGGATTCATCTAAGGACAAAGGGTTATTATGAAGGGTTCCAAAACTAGATTTAGTTCACTCAATTACCCTTTTCCTATTGATATTCCTTTTCTTTTTTTAAATTTCAAGAGATATGATAGTTTTTTTTATCTAAAAAATTTTACTATTAGAAAGCTAAAACCTTCGCGCAAAGGCATCACCCAAGATCTATTTTCACCCATTTATGGAATTTTCTAGAGATGGAGGTAGATAAAATAGGAAAGAAACAAATATTTTAAATTGGAAATCACAAAGTTGTACAAGGTGATAATATTAAAGGTATTTAATCCTTCCCACAAGAGTGACATCATCAGGCATGTGCCACCTCATCCTATGGGATTTTAGGGAGCTTATAGCATGCTCAAAGTGGATTTTCTTTAGGTGTTCATTAGGTTTTATGAAGATATAAATTGCATCCTCACCCCATATTCTATTTTTCAATCTTTTTTTTGCTCAACAAATGGCATGGTGACCTCTACAATCATTTTATTTGTATCTATGAATTATAGACCTTGAACTATCACTCTCTTATTTTCCCAACCTTTTAGAAAATCTATAGCCAATTGGGTGTCAACCCATTAAACTTTCCAATAATGACAAGATGCAATGCCATAAGTAATCAATATTTTAACACCTTATGGTTTTTTTTAAGGTTGCTACAAATTATAGGTTCAATTTTACTTCTAATCCCATTTTAATTAAGACATAGTTTATTTCCAATCTACTCCACCAAATCTCCACAAAGAATATATTGTCTCTACTACTTGAATTAGAGGAACAAAAGAAACTTTCATTTCGAGGAAAGTTGTAGATGGAAATTTAAAAAATGCCTCCCATATCAAAGTGACTTCCCATAATAGGAATCATGATATGAGACTCATTCTTCTAGGATGATAATTATTTACTCATGATTACTAGAATTATTAGTGATAAGCTTTCTCACTTCTGATGGAGTGATATCTGTAGACACATAAAAATTTCCATTAATTTGTCCTCATTTAATTTGAAATTTCTTCAAACATCGGACAAGTCCTTATTATTACATTATTATTTCTCCATAATTCATTATTCATAATTTCCATCTTTTATTATATTATTATTAATATCTCATCATTTATCCATTAAATTTATTAAATAAAACATTTATCACATTCATTTATACACCTTCATGCATTCACGTTATACACATTTCTCTATTTATTTAAAAAAACCATTAAATATCCCCTCCTACCACTTACCATTTCCCATTTACCACTCATCTTCCCTATACCACTCATCTTGTATTATCCCATATTCATCCCACAACATGAACTCGCCTAGAGAAATTCTATTTAAACAAGCCCCTCTCTCTTATTTGGGCATCTCATCTTTATGCGTCGAACTTATGTCAGTTTGCATTCTTCATCATCCTTGCATTTTGTTTTCTTTAGCTTCCTTTGCATTAATAATCTTGAATCTTCGAAAAACCATAGCTTCTTGTGTGTGCTTCTGAGAGCAATATTATCTACATAAGATCTTGGTTTAAGGAGTGCAATGGAGTAGAGTTTGATAACATGCATGTGTGTTTCTAGTTTAGGTTTCAATTTGCATGTGTGTGTTTTGCAAGAAAAACTTCATTGTCGGATGTTGGAAGATTGAATCTTGTGTTCAAATCCATTTCCTCCATCTACAATTTACCCGCACGGTTCTCTCTTATGGCATCTAATCTCGTGTGTCGAAGATAATCTCTTGAAACTACAAATGTCATTTGATGCAGGACGTATGTCGAAGAAATGGTGATTTGAAACTGATTGTCTAATTTTTAGCTTAGATCACATTTTGAATTGGTGCTTTAAAATTGAACCAGTGTCTTTTGTGTTTTGAGCATTAGGCTCTTTTATGTTTACCTTTTAGAGGGCCTGCCTCCCGAGAAGCCCTTAAGGCTCGATGAGAGGGAACGACCCAAGTGGTAACGGGCTAAAGCCAAGCTCTTCCGAACCACTATAAATAAATGTGTTTGTGATGAAAGTTGCAAGCAACGATTGCTGATTAGTTCATACCGACGACATGTCTCCCCATAAACCCTATAGAGCGCAACCTCTATAGGCTGGGAGCCTTCCTTAATGGAGCGTACACCACCGCATGTATGGCCACTCGAACTGATGCCCTTACTAGACACCTTTTGTGTTAGAAGCCAAAAACCTTCTAGTTGTTGACGCAGGAGGTCGGACCTCTGAAGCAATTCACATTCTTACGGTTCTTAGTAGAGATACAAAATTTGCCACGAGGAGTTTTCATGGGGACTGATGCTTGGCTGCCCCTGAGAAGTGAGTGTTGAGGGTGGAGCTAGTGGGGTCAGGCATCGAAGTATCCACTCTGAATTGCGTAGCTCGGGGTAACCCCCCAAGTGAGATTCAACAACTATTGTCTTGGCCAACCTTAGGATTGTGCTTGAATGTGTTTTTATTGCAAAATCAAACAAACATTCTGTCTACCATGTTTTCTAGAATGTGTGTGCAAATAAACAAGAACATTTCACAATCAACACCACACGTGAAATTGAAACACTTTACAAAAACCTTGGTCTAAGCTTTGAAGTATCCATCCACATTATAAAACAACATTGTCCTTGAAACGTTGAACTTGTGTTCTCAAAACAATCATTTCAAATCTCTTGAGACATCGCTTTTGAAGTTTTGATCTTTTAGGTCCTCACATAGTCACATCATTCTAGTTTTCGATACCCTTTTATCTCCTCGCATATTCTTCACCTAGTTTCACCTTTCATCCTTGCATATCTTATTTAATCAAACCTAGTCTTTGCATATCCCCCTAGATCAAACCCATGCATAATCCCCTTAGATCATACCCATAATCTTTGCATAGCCTTCCATCATTCCTTTAGGACATAACCTTAAACCTTGCACAAGTTCCTTAGGTAATTTCATCATTGGTCCTAGCATTTCATTATTATTTGCATACCAAAATCCAAAAAAAATCCAAAATCCAAAAGAACAAAAAACATTGCTTGCACTTAGGATTTCTCATCATAGGTCTTACATCAAATTTCAATCATCAATCACCCTTATCACTTGAGGTGCATCTCCCTTGAGTTAGGTAACCTATCAATGTCTTTGAGATGGTATTCAACTTGGAGTTCATCATCTCCTATCATAGCATACCCTCTCTTTGATCATTTATCCTTGTGTCTATCCATCATAGCACAAGTCAAACCTCACATTGCAAATATTTTTCAGACCTAGAGTATCCTTAGTCCTTGCATCAAATATCATTCATCCTCATATCCCATTTAGGGCTTAGTTGCACATCACTTTCATATCATATAGATAGCATTTTGCATCAACCCTTTATCACATTCCCATCTCAATCATGTCACATAGATTACATATTTACATTGATCCTTATCACATCCTAATCTCACTCATATCATATATTCCCCCCTTTGCACTTTAGGGTTTGCATCATATCTAGAGTCTCATACATTGTCCTAGGTCAGAGATCAGAACTATAATAAATCTCCATGGCTACTTTGGCCCAACAAATTCAATATCTAAATAAGAAATATATGACATTCAAGTCCAACAAAAAGATTTAATGGCCCCTCTTGAGATACAATTTCATAATATCAGGAACAACAAACTTCAAGGAATGCTAAAACGATTACATAAGGTGGAACAAGTAATTAAAAATCAAAAGCTAAATCTTGAACAAGATCCCATGACTCCTTCACTAAGACAACAAGACATTTCTTCTAAGTATCTCCTAGATAGATAGTTTACACCATTGGGTCAATCTATTAAGTCAGCTTTGAAAGAGATTCTTGAGCACAATCTTATCATATTGCCTAACAAGACCATATGGGGATGTGAATTTTTGAGTAATCATTGTGCATATCATAGACATAACAAATATAAGACTTCAGATTGTATGGAATTAAAACATAAGATTCAAGACCTACTTGATAATGGTATCATTGAAATTGAAGATCCTAATTACTCATCTATAGAGAAACAAGGCACTACTCCTAAGGGTAAGTGCACAAAGATGGTGGTCAAAAAGGGGGGTATAAGTGGACGCTTTTTTTCTGAAATCAGGTGAACCTGAACTTAGAGGCAAAATTTGAAAGTCATCCACTCAAGATATGAAGATAATCAAACAACAAATATTGTAGTACTCTGAATCTAGTTTCCAAACTACTAAACTTTTTCAAAATTGGATAATATTAAGGGGGTCAAATCCTTCGCGCACGAAAACTGACCCTATTTTTTTTCTGAGAAACATAACATAGTGTCTGACGTGCGCATCAAAAAAGTCATAGTTAGATTTAGTATTTTGACAAATCCTTTGGCAGAAAGATAGTTAAGAGTGAGCACTAGAAGATGTGTATTTTTTTGTAATTTTTTGTTGAGTATTTTTTTTTAATGATTTTTCCAATCGAGCACATTCTGAAAATTCGGTACCTGTTCGTGCGCGAAGCATAAGTTGCACTAAACAAATCGAAAATACAATTTTTTTTTTAAAAATTGTAAAGAATCAAGTGCACTACAATAATATATAAAGTTTTTTAAATTTGGATACGTATATCAAAAGTTATTCAAAAAATGGTTCACCTATGTCTGTGAGAACTATGGAGACACTAGTAAAAGAAATTCAATAATAATATGTTATTGTTGTTCAAATTGAAAAAAAATTATATGGTTAGAAAGCTTAGAAGATGGGTGAAAATATGGTGGCAATTTTAGAAATACCCACTTTATGAAGTGTAAACCTGATGATGACAAAGTCAATAAACCAAGTTGATAAAATAAAACACGTCAAAAATGAGAGAAATAGAGGGAAATCAAACTTCCAATCCATAGTTTTGTCATCCAGGCCTATTTCCAAGCCTAAAAATTCAAAAGCGCGTACGGGGTACGTATGGTTTTAAAAGCGCGTATGGGGTATTTATAGTGTAAGAAGCGTGTTTCCCATTAAACAATGCATACGTGTTATCTTTACTATAAACAACACGTACACGCTATTGTATAATATGATATTCTATGTATAATATGTGTATATTCATATAATATATGTAATATATAATATGTGTATAATATGACATTGTATATATAATATGTTTATATACATATAATATATTAAACATATATATACACATGTAAGTGTATCGTCTCTACCTCTCAAACGCATACAAGGTCTCTCTCTCTCTCTCTCTCTCTCTCTCTCTCTCTCTCTCTCTCTCTCTCTCCCTTCCTCCATACCCCATCCCTCTTTCTCTTCTTCTCTCCCTCCATACCCCACTGCAACTGTGTCTGCACTTTTATAGAAGTAAGTGAATTTATTTCTTATCTGCAACTTCCTCTTTGATTTTTATCATGTATTCTCTCTCTCTCTCTCTCTCTCTCTCTCTCTCTCTCTCTCTCCTCTCCCTCTCCCTCTCCCTCTCTCCCACCCCCCTCTTCCTTTCCCTCCACCTCCCTCCTCCTCTCCCTCTCCCCTCTCCCACCCCCCTCTTCTCCCTCTCTCTCTCCCTCTCCCTCTCCCTCTCCCTCCTTCCCTCTCTCTCTCTCCCTCTCCCCTCTCCTCTCTCTCTCTCTCTCTCTCTCTCTCTCTCTCTCTCTCTCTCTCTCCCCCTCTCTCTCCCCCTTCCCTCCCCCCTCTTCTCTCCCTCTCTCCCTCCCTCTACCTCTCCCTTCCCCCATGTTCTCTCCCTCTCTCTCCCTCTCCCTCCCTCTCCCCTCTCCTCTCCCTCTCCCTCTCTCTCTCTCTCTCTCTCTCTCTCTCTCTCTCTCTCTCTCCCCCCTCTTCTCTACCTCTCTCCCTTCCTCTACCTCTCCCTTCCCCCCATGTTCTCTCCCTCTCTCTCCCTCTCCCCTCTCCTCTCCCTCTCTCCCTCTCTCTCCCTCTCCCCTCTCCTCTCCTTCTCTCTCCCTTCCCCCCTCTTCTCTCCCTCTCTCCCTCTCTCCCTCTCCCTTCCTCCATACCCCTTCCATAACTTTTTTAAGGCTTAAGGCTTATGGCTTCGAGTCATCGAAAATTGAGATAGGCCATTATAGATGAGCCTCACGCGACCCCATGGGATCAAACAGATCAACCGTATGTGTCGTGGATTGGAAGAAACAGTCCATCAAATTTTGACAATTTTTTGGACTCAGGGCACTTGAGAGATCTCACCGGTAGGGTATGACTCTTGACGTTCTGGTGCTTTGGGATGCATGACAGGGGCATGCCTAGCATAAACATGCCCACTCGGACGCGCTCGCGATGTCGGTTTGTGCACATGAGGAATAAAATTTGACTATTGCGAGCATGAGGGTGCTCTCACACCAAACACATACGCGACCCCATGGGATCAAACAGATCGACCGTATGTGTCGTGGATTGGAAGAAACAGTCCATCAAATTTTGACAATTTTTTGGACTCAGGGCACTTGAGAGATCTCACCGGTAGGGTATGACTCTCGATGTTCTAGTTCTTTGGGATGCATGACAGGGGCATGCCTAGCATAAACATGCCCACTCGGACGCGCTCGCGACGTCGGTTTGTGCACATGAGGAATAAAATTTGACTATTGCGAGCGTGAGGGTGCTCTCGCACCAAACACATTGTTGTTTATATTCATATTGTTAATTATATATGCAAATATTCATTTAAATTTATAAAAGGGCAGCCACCAAATACAACGAATACACAATAATGAACTGAATACAAGGAGTTTTGTATGGTTAATTCAACATTTTAGAAATTTTATCAAATCATATTCCACGATTGCAATGCTTTATATCATATATTTTTGTTATTTATATTCATATTGTTGATTACATATACAAATATTCATTTAAATTTATAAAAGGACAACCAAAATATACAACGAATACAAAATAATGAACTCATTACACATTTATTGGATCGAATATTGATATTTATATATATATAAAAAGGCATGTCTGCCAAGTCAATACAAGTATTACAAAAATGTGGCATATGCCATGTCCAAATTGATATACAATAAAAATGTAGAATATATCTACATGTACTGGTCATTCTATGACCAAAACTAACACTATATGATCCTAAACTTCTGGTGGATCATCAAAATCAAGCCTCTTCGACGCAGTACGTGGCTCTGTAGATGGCTGCAAAACCACAATTCAAAAGCCAAGTTAGAATTCTTTTGTAGAAAATAGTTCACAATTGACATCATAACTATGCATTTAACTTTAATTCCTTTGCAATTGAAATGTAGATTACCTCATCGGCTGATCCAAGAGCTAATGTCTTCGCTCTCCTCTCCTTGTCTCTCTTAGGAGTTTTCTTGAAGACATACTTAAATGGATCCACGTTATGGCCGTACCGCGAAGGAGTCTATTGTAGATTAAATGTACAATTAATACAATGTACTAACATACATATATCAAAAACACTTAAAAGCTATAATATAGAGAACAATCACGTACTTGTGCCTCAAATGCTTCTCTAATGGACTGAGGATGGCTCACCATCGATGTAGAAATGGTCGCTATTACCTATACAAAAAATGTACAAAGATTAAATACAATTAATTTTACATATCAAACAAAAGTGTACCGGATCCTGATATGCTTCTCCAGTGCAAGGAGGAGGGTTTTCCATTGACGAAATAGGTATGGATATTTGCTGTATGAAAAAATATAAGATTATAATATATCATAAGTTCACATGTACGCGTGCATATAATCATGAAATCAAGAAAATAAAGTAGAGATACATACCTCTTCCCTCTCTTGATTCGCAGGCGAATCAGGTGCATTCAACATATCCACAAAGCTCAATGGCCGTTGTACATGTAAAATAGACAAAAAACACTAATCAATCTACAAACCCCAACTAATGCTTGATTTCAACATTTTCAAACAATTGTACAACTAAAAATGTGTTCAATTACCTTCTTCACATGTTTTGGCATCTTCGAGATATTCTTTTTCTTCGGACGAGCCCTAGACGTGGAGGGGGTGCCCTAAAAACAGAAAATTAACATGAGATATTAGTACAGATAATAAATTAAACATAATTTTAAAAATCTAAAATGAAATGACTTGCATATTCCATCAAAACAATACATAAAAAGAGTTGTACAAAATATGATACCGTATAGCCTTGTAGGCCAAAATCGATCGCCGACAGCGTGATGTCATCAATCTGGGACATTTCGTCCCCTGTCAACACCTACAAACCAGAAATTGGACCAAGCATTAAAGATAGTTAGTATATCTTGTATTTTTTTGAATTCAAAGTGTACTATTCTATTTTAACATGTTACAAAATTTATACCTCAAGTGTCGAAGTTGCAGCTGTGGTAACTAGGGGAGGTGTATGGGATACCACTGTTGCATCCTGAAATGCATATTATTTGTCTCAATTAAAATTGATGTATAAATGAAAATTCATTTATGTAATTACAAAATTAAAGTGACTGATAAATAAAATGTTATGAATTCAAATCAACACACCTGTGTCTGTGGCTCATGGGCAAACACCATGTCCATCAACTCATCTGTCAGCACAACATCCTCAACCGTGTGAGCCTGACATCTACAACTGCAAATCGTGCATAGATGATATGAGTATCCATCTGCACCGGCTGCATCATCTATCCCCGAGCATATCCCCGAGCAACTGACACACATATGCTCGATGGGCTCTTTGTCGCCCTCTAACGGCTCATCATCCAATACAATAGGGTGTGCTAATGATGTCCCATGCTAGATGATGGCACCAGTCAATGTTGTGGCCACCTGAAGAGTCTGTAGCTCCATCGACTCTTTTAGCTCCAATGGGACAACCTGATGCACCTTGGGTTTGGGTGCTAGGGGGCGGCGACTCTCCGTGGCTAATCGCCTATGGGCTCTAGGTCTATCTTGGGCAAAGCCACCACCTCTACCATGAAACTCTCTCATGTCAAAATAATTTGGGCACACATTGAGCACAAACTCACAATATATTTTTCTCAAAAAATATAATGGAACCTCATAATTATTACAAGGTGGATCGTCAAAGACCATCCACCACCTTTGCCAAAAAAGATTCTTCATCTGCACATTGGTACACCAATGTATGGGAAACCTCTTTGCATTAGGAGGTAATGACTGACCAGTTTTGGGGTCAACAAAAAGGGCACATATTTGTTGTTTAGAAATATTTTGTTATTAACTCCATCGTATGATAGCCCATTGGCATAGAATTGACGACACTTATCCCTAAAGCTTCCCCATTTGGTAATTTCAGTGGAAACAACTATGGCACCACTAGCTAATGTTTCTAGGCTAGTGGCGAGGGATTGATGATGGTCAAGTTCAGAAGTTTTCAATTTTACAATCAGTCTATTGATTTTGGATGTATTTTGCCCTAACTGATTAATTAATTCTTCCCATGTTTTAGCTGTGCGGTCAAAAGGAGGAATTGGGGGTTGTTCTTGTGTGTTTTTAGGAGGTGCATTTGGTTGTTCTTGTTCTGGATTAGAAGAATCTAGTTTTTGAAACAAAAAATGAAAAAACCTAATCAAAATTAATGAAATTAAATTCAAAATGTAAAACAAATTGCATAAACCAGAAAGAAAGACAAAAAAAAACAAAAACTAACCTTGATCCATAGCTTGAGGACAAATTTCGCACCCCGTTCACGGTTTAGCTTTAAAAATGGGAAAAAAAGAAAGTAAAAAATGCGCTTTTCGGGTAAATGAGGACCCAGTTTTTTTTTTTTTAAAATTTCATCAGGCACCGCGTACGCGGTTTTACTAGGATTATTAGCGCGTACGCGCTCATTTTCCTAGGCGTAGCGCGTACGCGCTCAATTTCCTAATCTTAGCGCGTATGCGCTACCTTTTCTAGGCTCAGGAAGAACAAACCTAAGCGCGTACGTGGGAATTTGAAATTTTAAAACCGCGTACGCGCTGCCTGTTTTTCCAAGTTTTTTTTGGGTGGTGTCCACTTTTCTGGCCACCATCTTTGTGCACACGCCCCTAAGCATGATCAAAATAATATACCTATGTCTAGAAAGTCTCCATATGTGGCCTCCATCTCTTCCACGATGCCTTCATCTCCTAAAAATTCTCAACAACAATCAATACCATCTCCTTCAAACAATGAACCTAATGGTGAAACTTCCCATATTGACCCTCAAGGGCTATCAATAGTACAAATCCAAGATAATCTATTTTTTTATACAAATCCTTTATATGATTCAGATATATTAGATCCTATACCATCATGCACTTCGATTCCAATCGTATCCACTCAAGAAGGCCCCATCCAAAATGCTTGCCCATTATGTAAAAACATGAACACCTTCCAAGAATCACATATCAAAATTACTACCCCTTCCTTAGAAGTGGCTCCATGTCAAGAGGATAATCTAAAGAATGAAGAGACAAGTCTTATCATAAATCAAGATCAAGACACCAAAACTCTCCAATCCCATCCAATGGTTCAAAAAGATCCTACCTCCCTAGAATCCCATGATGACCCCCTTATACATTTCCATTTCTTCCAAGATGACCCCATTCCATCTCAAGAGCAAAGCATCCTTCCAAATCCTATTCCTAATCCACTTCCTAAGGAAGATCATGATGTCTCTTCCACCTTTTCAAATGATCCTATTCAAAATGAAGTGTCAAACACCCTTCTTACTCTATCCAATGGCCCTCTTCCATGTCAAGATCAAAGTATCCCTTTATACCCCTATCATAATTCTCCATGTTTTCCTCAGGAGTCCATCATGCCCATAAATCCCTCTCATGATCCTATCATTCCTTGCAAGCCACCTCCACCTCAAAATGGACTTGCCTCTAGCATCAAAAGTAAGAAGAAACCCTTTGTTAAAAAGATCTTCCAAAGCATGCATTATCAAAGAAAAGGGTTAGACATTCATGAACAGGGTATATTAGAACCCCCTGATATAAAAGAAAATCTTGATTATAATGGCTACATTGCTCACTCTCAAGATGTTGGTATCCCTCATAAATCCTACATTTATCCAGTTAAATCCAAATACATGCCTTCCCCTTCCCCCCTTCCATCTATTTTAGGTCCCTATATCCCTCCATCCATTATGCAAGGTCAACAAAGGCACACATCTTTGAGCACCTTCCATCCATCCAAAATACCTTCATATCATTCCTATCCATCTACGCAATCTTTGCATTCTCCAAGCAATTTGGATGCCAAGCATAAAAGTCATGAGTCAAACAATCCACATGTATTTAAAGATCAACATGTCCCATCTAATCGACATGTAAAAACAAAGAAAAATGTGATCCAAAAAGAAAAAGAGATATACAAAAGGCCACAAAGGCCCGTTGAGAAAAAGAAAGAAATTTCAAAAACCATATGGGTTCCTAAGGTGCTTATAGAAGCAATGTATTCCAAGACACTACAAAAGAAAGAAATTTCCAAAAGGCCACAAAGGCCCACAAAGAAAGAAGACAATTCAAAATGTGTATGGCTTCCCAAGTCTTACATCGAGGAAATGCATTCTAAAGTATCACAAAAGAATGAAAATTTAAGAACCATGTGGATTCCCAAGTCACTCGTACATGACTTGCACAATAAAGAAAATTCAAAATTGGCATTCAAGTTTGCTACCCTAGCTTCTCCCACATCCACTATCCTAAAACCTATTTCACCTCCTTCATCCATTTTGGCTCCTTGTGTCCTAAAATCTACATCAACCTTTCCATTAAAATCACAAACTCTGAAATCTACTATTCCTCCACCAGTCCACCACCCCTCAAAGTGTGTGCCAATGTTGATCTAGCCAGCATTTACATCCAACCATGCACAATTCTTCCAACCTCCCATCAATTATCCAACACCTATGTTCTATCCTTCCATCCCTCTTATCCAATCCTTTGCATAACTCCTTATAACCTTTTCGTCTTATCATCCATTTCATCTCCCTTTACCATCACCCTATCAACATCTTTGAGCATATCTTCAATAGCCATGGATCGTTATAGAACATCTTTCAACAGTTCAAAAAAAAAGTCAAAAATGAAAAAAAGAAAAAAAAAAGAGAAAAAGAAAAAAAAAAGTCAAAAAAAAAAGAAAAGGAAAAAAGTGAAAAATCGGAAAAAGTAAAGAAAAAAAAAAGTCTGTCCATTGGTAAAAACCTGGCAAACAAGCGCTTTGGTCAAGTGCCATGATGAAAACCTGGGAAACAGACGTCATGTGTAATTCATTATTTTCTTGCACTACTCACTGGGGGCAAGTTCTATCCATGTACATCCATCTATTATCCCCCATCCTCCATTATCCCTTATTCACTCAATATCCATCCATACCCCTTTTTCCACCTTTGATCTTGACAAGGTTAAGGACCTTTGAAGGCTTTATGTGTCATATTTATTGTAATTGATCCACACCCTTCAGCTCCTATCCTTCATTATCACCCTTCGAAATGCGTATCCTATCTACCTCCTAGCCAAATCTATCCCTTGATCTTGACCTGAACTAAGGACATAAAATGTAACAAACCTCTTGACATGGTCATTTCTTTGGACCATATGACATTAGTTACACCACACCCTTGCATTATATTGCTATATCCGGTCCTTGAGCTTGGATTAACATGCTACCCTATTCTGAGATAGTCCTTGACAATCACATAAGCTTTCTCCATCATTCGCTTATCCATTCATGTCCTATTCATTCATTCATCCACTCAAAATCCCTTTTACCTTGCTAGACACAAGGGGCAAACATGAAAAAATCTTAAAAATCATAAAATGACCTGAAAAAATCATAAAAATCATAAAATGTCCTGAAAAAATCTTAAAAATCATAAAATGACCTAAAAAAATCTTAAAAATCATAAAATGACCTAAAACAAATCATAAAAAATCATAAAATGTCCTGAAAAAATCTTTAAAATCATAAAATGTCCTAAAAAATTCTTAAAAATCATCAAATGTCCTGAAAAAAAATCTTAAAAATCATCAAATGTCTTGAAAAAAAATCTTAAAAATCATAAAATGACCTGAAAAAATCATAAAAATCATAAAATGTCCTGAAAAAATCTTGAAAATCATAAAATGACCTGAAAAAAATCTTAAAAATCATAAAATGACTTGAAAAAAATCATAAAAATCATAAAATGTCCTGAAAAAATCTTAAAAATCATAAAATATCCTGAAAAAATCTTAAAAATCATAAAATGTCCTGAAAAATCTTAAAAATCATAAAATGTCCTGAAAAATCTTAAAAATCATAAAATGTCTTGAAAAAAAAATTCTTAAAAATCATAAAATGTCCTGAAAAAAAAATCTTAAAAATCATAAAATGTCCTGAAAAAAATCTTAAAAATTATAAAATCTCCTGAAAAAGCCCTAAAAAACTAAAACATTCATAAAACCCTAAAAATCATAAAACTCCAAAAACATGCAATAAACATTGCGATGACACAAACACTTTGGACAAGCATGCAACTTTGGAACTTCAACGAATTCATGACATGATGAGACTTAAATTGAGCAAACATAAAAACATATGATCCGACTTATTAAAACCAAACACATTAACTATGAACAAAAAAATCATTCGACATGAAACATATTGTTTGCTTATTTTCTCTTTATTGTTTTTTATTTTCCTTTTTGGTGACATGTCTTTTAGCTTTTCCGGGATGTCTCTGACTAGAGATTTTATCTCCAGGATGTCTTTGACTAGAAAGGCGAGGATGGGGCATGTTCACTTGTTTGCTACTTGCGAAATGTTCCTTAGGAATATGACGACACGTCTTAGGACATGATCACTTAAGATCATTGAGGACATATTGGTCTGATACACACTAAGGCATTCCTTTACTGTCTGATATGTTTTCTTTCTCGCAATTGGTGTGACTGATTCATTTGGATCTAATTTATATCCAAATAATTTTTTGTCTTTTGCCATAATAAGCTCGATGATGATACAAGCACTTAAAAAGCACAAGAATTCTCATCACCTTTCATAACCTATTTCTCATCATTCTTCATAATCATCACTTTTCTCTTCTCATCCTCCTTTTCATCTATCTTTTTCATCATTCCTTTCATCATCTTCTTCATTCTTCTTATTGCAATGAGATCGATCAAACACTTTATCCAACCGATGCATGTCTTTGAATCTTTAATCTCTTTTTCAACCAACGCGCTTCGTGCAATCTCAATGCCCCTGGAGTCAATCAATCAATCAATGGATAACCTTATCTTGTGCTAGCATCAATCCCTATCAGCTTAATCAGCTCAATCAGCTTATCAACCTGGCTATACTGTTCATTTCCATCAATTGTTCAGTTACGCCTCATCAACTGTGCATTTCCATCAAATATACATCTCAATCAAATTACTTGCGCAATATCAATCATCCACTCTTTCTCTCCCACGATCTATCAAGAGACCAATCTCCATCAATCTGTTCGATCAATCTCTCGAGGGGGCATAACCAATCAATCATCACCCTTACCAAGACACCTTTGGGGCATATATCAGTTGATCATTTTCTTTGAAACAACGCGACAGGTTGCATTGTCTCAAAGAGGGGCAAAATGTAGACACATAAAAATTTCCATTAATTTGTCCTCATTTTATTTCAAATTTCTTCGAACATCGGGCAAGTCCTTATTATTACATTATTATTTCTCCATAATTCATTATTCATAATTTCCATCTTTTATTATATTATTATTAATATCTCATCATTTATCCATTAAATTTATTAAATAAAACATTTATCATATTCATTTATATGCCTTCATGCATTCACGTTATACACATTTTTCTATTTATTTAAAAAAAACCTTAAATATCCCCTCCTACCACTTACCATTTCCCATTTACCACTCATCTTCCCTATACCACTCATCTTGTATTATCCCATATTCATCCCACAACATGAACTTGCCCGGAGAAATTCTATTTAAACAAGCCCCTCTCTCTTATTTGGGCATCTCATCTTTATGCGTCGAACTTATGTCAGTTTGCATTCTTCATCATCCTTGCATTTCGTTTTCTTTAGCTTCCTTTGCATTAATCATCTTGAATCTCCGAAAAACCATAGCTTCTTGTGTGTGCTTCTGAGAGTAATATTATCTACATAAGATCTTGGTTTAAGGAGTGCAATGGAGTAGAGTTTGATAACATGCATGTGTGTTTCTAGTTTAGGTTTCCATTTGCATGTGTGTGTTTTGCAGGAAAAATTTCATTGTCGGATGTTGGAAGATTGAATCTTGTGTTCAAATCCATTTCCTCCATCTACAATATCATTACTCCTCCAACATGAATCCTCCTCGCTTACCTTTCTAGTTTGTAAAGTAATCAACCAAAAATTGTGCCTCATGATAGGTGTGAATAATATTAACATTATCACAACATCCATAACATCTATAGATTCTTTGATTAAACTTGCAATTATCAACTCGATTTGGTCCTTCTTTCCAAACAATTTATAATATTCAATAAGTCCACTTCAAGTATTAAATAATGAATTCTAAGGTGTTGGGCCAATTTATGGCATAATAAAACTTATTTTAAATTTATTTGCACATGAAATAGAATAAAGCATACAATAATTTTCACTAAGGCACAATTTACTATCTTTTCAACTTAAAGCATAATGAAAATTCATAAACATTACAAACACAAATTTTGAAATAAATTATAATTTTCTTAAAATAACTTTAGTTGCTTAATTTAATTTTTAATTATTCTAATAGCATAATAGCATTTTGACAAGATTATTTAATCCTTTTCATTTAACAATCAATTGTATAAATGGCATTAAATAGAGTCACCCAATAAAGGTGAATTTATAGTTCGACACTTGGGGATCCAAAATTATAATCAAATTGGATTATTGGTTTCACAATTTTCCCATTACCAAGTCTTTGTAACAATACACATACCTTAGAGGCAAATATAATTTATAGACTTTTGGGAGGGAATGCCACTATGGTATCCCGAAAAAAGTAGAAAAACACACGGAAAAATATGAGGCCTCCCTCCTTGGAAACATCAATTACAACCCAAAATAACTGCTTACAGATGCTCTTACAACTATCATAAGGCATCTTCTATGCATGGGCACCTCACGAAGGATTCTATCATAAATGTTGTCATAGATGATGGTGTAGTTGTCATAAAATCTTATGGCAGTTGTCATAATTGTCATAGATGCTCTTACAACTTATGGAAGATGTCATAACACCCCAAAAATATCTAATTCCCTAGGTGGGCACCTAGAGTAAATAACTTTAACATTTTACAGTTATTGTGGTCCTTGTACAGTGAAAGTATTTGGTATTTCTTTGTTAGTAAATAGACATTTATTGGGGCTAATAAATATTTATCGTAGCAGTAAAAATTTAATTAACATTGTCGATGAAACCCTCCATCACTTATGGGTGAATTACAAACAATATTAAGAGAAATTAGTTATATTGATTTGCAAGGTTTATGCCACCTAAACTTTAACAATAACAACAATGCTAGTAAATGATAAAACTATCCAATGACATAAGATTCATATTTAATAATCATATTTCAATTAATCATCTATCTAACAAATATGATTAATATATGATTAATCATTCATTAAAGATGGCAAAAGTTAACATAGGTAGGCATTATAGAATCTCTAGAGAAGGCATCACCTTTTAGTGCACTTTAAGGTGTCATCAACTTTATTGTGATGGTAAGAACACCACTTCTTGAAAATTGAGTCTTCTATCGTGCATCATTTGACCACTTGAAGTGGTTTTGTTTGTTTCAACTTTGAATATTCTTTAGTAAATGGAAGAGGCCAAGAGGATTGTTGGTGTCAAGTTGGTTGAAGGTTGTTGGTAGAGCTAAAAAGAAAATATTAAATTTGTGAATTTACCCTTGAATTTTCTCATGTTGCTCCTTTTATAATTTAAATTAAATCTTAAAATACTATTATGTTGTCAAACGCATTCCAGTAATTAAAAAAATCTTTATAAATTAAAAATTGATGCTTTCCTTCACACAAATCTGATATCTACTTTAAATAAACTTTATCTATTCAAAGAGATAACACCATACCATACCCTTAATAAAAGATTAAATTTGTGAACTTACCCATGAATTTTCTCATGTTGCTCCTTTTATAATTTAAATAAAATCCTAAAATACTATTATGTTGTCAAAAGCATTCCAATAATTAAAAAAATCTTAATAAATTAAAAATTGATGCTTTCCTTCACACAAATTTGATATCTAATTTAAATAAACTTGATCTATTCAAAAGAATAACACCATACCATGCCCTCAATAAAAATCTTGAACCTTTAACCTCAACTCAATATCTAAGTGTGTTAAAATCCCCAAAAGCTCATGAGATTCTATGAGTAGACATTAATAATGAACATTAGACATGTTCAACATCACCTACAAATAATTTAGGTTAAGAATATGTAGAATCCTTCTTGGTGTTGATCCTATAATCTAGAAATGGAAAACTTGAATTTAAGAGCTATGGGCAAGCTAAGTCTTCAACTTATGAAATGAGTAAACAAGATTGTTTGCGTAGTTAATAATTTATATATATAAAATATCTAATTTGTATAACACAATGTTCTATTTTTCTTGGATTCTATCATTAATATCTCATTTACACAAATTTGAATCCATTTTAGTGTGTTGTCCAAGCACAACTCTAGTTCATTGATCGTGGGTATACTTGAATTTCTAGAAGTATTGGGATTTTACCATAATTATTTATATGAGCAATACAACAATCCTTTGGATTCTCATATGATTTCAAATAAGAAAAATGAGCATGTCAATTTGGTGATAATTAAATTAGTGCATATCAACTTATCATACAAACTCTATCAAATTAAAAATACTTAGTTACATTTGCAATATCATGAAAGCGTATGTTTGTGTTACAATTTTTTTTATTACAAGTATATAGAATATGATTGTCCGAAAAATTAAAAGTTGATAAAGCTTAGAGAAAAAATTGGGAGCTTGAGGATGTCTCATGCAATAGTGAAAAGGAATAACAGTTGGTAAACATTTGTGCTTTCAACTTTTCAAAAAATTTAAATCGAAAGCAAAGAAAAAAGTTGTGAAATATCAAATCAATGTGTTGAAAGAAATATCATATTAGTATTAGGGATCATACCCTTATTTTACATATAGAAGATTTTATAATATATTTGTGTATGTATATATGTACGTATGTATGTATGCATGTATCCATTTATCTATGTATGTGTGTGTATGTATGTACGTATGCATATACATGTGTACATGCATACGTGTGTGCATACATACATACATAAAAGAATAATTGGTTACTTGTAAATGTTAGTTTTGAATAGGTGTGACTACTGACTAAAACCCTTTTAGATATTTTTCCACCCCCTCACCTATATTTAAGGAAGTTCTCTCTCATTAAGTGTTTGTAAGAATAGGAGTTTCTACACAAGACTATAAATGTCATTCAAAAGTGAGGAAATTGGTATCCCTAGGTCATATATTTATATAGACATTTTTTGTAAGTATTTAAATATTAAAACTATGATTTGTGAGGATTTGTACCCAAAAGGGTTTTCTTATGTAGATATTGTGTAATGTATTTAGTTTATCTTTTAATTCTTTGTGTGTGTGTGTGTGTGTGTGTGTGAGATTAGTAACCTAAGATCCAAATGCTTATTATCATGGTATCAAAGCAAGAGAGACTATACTAATCATTTTTACAAGTTATACGAGAAAACATGTAGAATTTGTTAATTATGATTATAGAAAAAAAAAATCACAATATTTATAAATTTTATGAATATTATCCAAGCTTGCCTTACTTTTTAGGTCCATCTATGTTCAATTTTAAATATCATTCAACACATTTGAAAATTTCTCATTTTAAACTTTTAATATTGAAGAATTGTTTTAAAACTTTAAAGCAAGTTAATATAGTAGAGGCATGTATATTGAATGATAGAGGAATATTGTTTCATTAAAAAGATTAATGACATTACCAATACTCAGACTCATGCCTTATATAATTGATGCCAAAGTCATGGCCTTGTCTTAAAATTTTGAGTATAAAATTTCAAATTTCATCCCTATGATATTGAGTCACCTTGCATAAGTCCATGGTTCAATCTCAAAATGTCGATGATTTGTTTCAAATTTGGAAAAGTGTATAGGAGATTCTAGGGAAAATTAAATCCTAAGGAAATTTTATAAGGTAGAAGTAAAAATCTCCCTTAAGGTGCAATTGCAAAGTTTCCATGCACCTTTTTAATGTTTTTACACTGCAAGCTTCAAAAATATGCAAGCCTAGATTATGGCAAAGATCCAAGTTTTTTCAATGAGCTCCCATATCATTACAAACTTGCATCCCCAACATGAAAGTCTACATAGATTACAAGGAATAGGGATTCAAACTTTTCATACACATTTACACTTCTTACATAATTACATCATGGTTCCAACACCCCATCAATATAATATATAAGGATTTAACGTTGCGCATACAAAAAAAAGCTTATTAAACCCATGTTTTCCTTTGTTATTTGCAACTCGTTTATTCTATTTTTTAAGGATCTAAATTTGTAAAATTGTGACTACCTAAAGAGGTGTCACACTTCTTACAAAAAAAGAAAATTTGTCCTTTGTTGAAAATCTGCCTCTCTTCCCAAATAAATAGCTACCATTTTATTTGACAAGTCAAGTGAGATCACCCAAATATTTCTAAATGTATCAAAGTATGTTATTATAGTGATATTATATAGTACATAGCTCAAAAATGTCCTCTACATGTAGATCACTGTCCCAAATATGATAGACATTTCTTCATAGTTCTCTTGTTGACACCATGAGTGTGTACATTAGATGTGTGTTGACAATCTTTACAACTAAGAAAGACAAATAGCATTGTGTGAGGGATCTTTTGCTACTCGATTGGGGTTTTGACATTGATAAGATGAAGGAATTAGAATTGACATTTAATACATAGATTCCTCTTTCACAAGTTACTTTTAATGGTTGAAGAACAACCTTAGTGCTAATCATATTAAACTTGATTGTATATCATTAATGTTGATATTTTGGTAATACCAACATCAATAATGTGTGATCAAAAAATATTCATTACCACTTAATTTCTTAAATAATAAAAAAGATCATTTTAATATCTAGTAGAAGATCAAACAATGATAGCAGTGTCGTGCATGACAAAACATTTTTTTTTGTAATTGTAGAGTAAATAGGAAGTGACTTTTAGATTATAACGTGACAAAGATATCTAGATATATGTTCAACTATAGAATAACACATGATAAGAAAATAATGAACACCGTGATCTTTACCTATAACAAGTCAAAATTAGTTATAGCGATGTTTATTTGGTTGAACAAGCCATACAATAAGATTTGAATATAGAGCAAATAATGAATTCAAGCTTTGAAATAAATTAGATCCAAGGATCTCTCAAGGGTAAGCATATCACAAATTACCTTCAAGTTCTCAAAGATAATCCCTATGAAACATTATTGTAGTCGATCTTAATATAATTTAGGATTACATTAGAGTCAAATTGGTTAAATCATAATTAAAACATCATAACCCCAATAGTTTACATTCACCAACATACTTCCAATACATGATAAAATGGAACCGTTAAAACATGATATGGATATATCCATCAAAACATAAATGATATAGTAATTGCAACAAACATTGTAGTTATTTTAAGAGGCTAAGAGTAGGATAATAGTACCATTTAAATCATAATACTTAATATGTTTGTTTCATCATGCCATCTCAATTATAAGAGCTCCATCTTATTGTAATTGATATTTAATAGTGAATGAAATTATAAAATAGAAAAATATAATCCTCTACAAATTGATTTTGCCACACTATCCACCAATCAATCAATCAATTAAACCTCTTAGCATAAAAATTATTATAATTATCACTTGTCATTCTAACCAAGGATGTTTGTACTTTTACAATGTAAAAGATATGCATCAGTTTTTGAAGGAATAGGATGAGCAGTTGAATCAACGATTAATGTGGTTTACATAAATAGTTAAAATAGATGAAACAATCTTTCTATTGTCCTTTTTTTTATCTTCCCAAAAATTTTCCATACTAGTGGACTAAAAAAATTTCTTGAAAATTATCTTAAACATTTCGAGTTTGTTTGGTTGGTATTAATATTAGCTAATAATATATTGTGCATAAAATAAGTTTTTGTAAGCAATACATGGCCAAAAGACTACGAAGAATTTTCTTCCCTAGCTAGAATTCAAGCTTACTAATCAAGACCTAGAGACTTATCAATCAATTATTGATGCTCTCCCTCCTCAAATGATTCACAAAATTTGGGTGAGATGTATCAAACCATGATAGAAGGACTAGAAGTGATAATTAAACACCCCCTTTTGAAATTGCAAGCCCTACAAAGGTTATTCTTAGCTATCTCTACACTTGGATATGATGGATCAACTCAATCTCCACTAACAACTTCAATCCTCTCAAGGGACATTGCAAAAAAAAAATCAATATATTTGGTCTAAGATGTTGAAGTTCAAATTGGCTCATTTTTTTTGTGTTTGTTGTACCAAGGCCTTCCTTTAGGGACTTGTCTTGCTCACATGGGCATTCCCAATCCACATTGTCCTTTGTATGGTCAACTCAAAAGTTTAGTTCTGCCCTGATCTCTATAAGCATGGAACTAGATTCATGATTTCTTTAAAACTTTCAAAATTGCTTGTTTTCTTGGGACATGGTGTTTTTTGGAGATTGTCTTACCTCCCACACAAATATACCCAAAATTTGGCATGCTTTTAAAATGAAAATATTTTTCAATATTTGGAAAGATGAGACTTTTGCTCTTTATACTCATTGTGTTGCTGACAAGCAGTCTTCCTTGTACACTAAAGTTATCCATTTCTCTAATGTTCTCATGCAAATTCAAGTACAACCAACAAAGTTGTAGTTACTAAACCACTGGGGCAACACCTTCTGCATTTTTCCCAAGCTCCTCTTAACTCCACCTCCCCTCAAGGAAGCCATGTGGATGTAGACAATTAACCAAGCATGATTGTGGAATTCGTGGAGACCATGGTTCTCATTCTCGTGGCTCCTTGCCTTAGACTTCCAAGGATTTTGTTGTCCTTGGAGGATGGTCTTAGTCTTCCTATCTACCATCTCCCAGGCAAGATTCTAGCTAGTCAAACATTGATAGCTTTCCTCATCTGTAGCTCACCATTTCTCCTATTCATGCTCAACAACCTCTCAAGGAGAATGAAGATGACACTATCACTCTCATTGAATGGGAGTCTCAATGGTGTTGCCGCAGATGATGTTTGGGGGAAGCTTGATGATCAAGATCCTCCTCCTCCACCTGACATAGCTTTGGCTAGTTAAAAAAAAATTGGGCTTGGCCCCTAGTATTTTGTTCAATTGTTAAACTCTATAGGTGTTCCATCTACCACCCTACCCCTTGTTTGTAAATATTGTATTATTTCTCTTTTATTAATATAGAGTTTAATAGGAAGTATTCATCAAAAAAAGCTTAGTTTTTTATTTTAATTGGTTGATGCATTTGTTAATGCAAATTACCCTTGTAAGAACATTATGTAATATTCATTTGAGCACTTGTTGCAACATTTGACAATTGATTTTACATTACTCTGTAAGGCACAACTTGCTACTCAATCTCTTATCTTTAAGCAAAAACTTGAAACATGTTTTTATCTTGGTGGATAATCAAGAATAGGAATTTGCCTTTGTTTTCCTATCTCTTAAATTGCTCAACCGAGCTATAATTTAGTGCCACCTACATGTACAAATGGTTAGTGGTTCTCAAGGAATGCATATAAAGGTGAAATTGGATGCACTACTTCATATTATTTTTTGGTCTCATATGTATATTCAAGCATCAAGCTTGATATATTACCTAGGATAAACTTGGACCCTAAATTCATATCCTTCTTTATTTTGTATTCTTAGAGGGTGTTGTCTTGGATGTTAAGAAAATGATAACCTCTAAAATAAGAATTGATATATATTTTGCTTGTCATGCACATCAGACATATGAGCAGACTTCAAGTTTCGATTATTAGCTTATCTATAATATTTATTTTCTTGCTAAATCCAATGACTCATCTTAACCAATAATAACCACCTAAAATTTGATACTGAAAAATCCCAAGGAAAATCACAACATGCACAACAATGTTGGTCGGTTTTACTTCAAATCCGATACCAAGAAAAGTCCTCTCAGAGGGAGCTCCTTGCTAGTCTTAAAGTATACGTGCTTGTAACATTGGAAGGAAAATCCATTACTCACCCAAACACATTAAGGAATAATAAACAAAGCAAGTGCTCACAAACATGTGAAATTGGTGAGACAACACCTAGTACTCTAGGACAAGGAGATTATGATTTCGAGTAGCGATGGGTTCTTATCTTAACTAAAAAAAACAACATCAATGAGCCCTTGGTCAAAATTGAATGGTTCTGAATGAACCCACTAGGGATCAAGTATTGTTGGAATGCAAACCCCTCAGTCCTTGGCTCTTAGCCAAAGAGCTTCAACCTATGACTCATGGGCTTATATTGAATTGCTAAACCGGGTTTGTATAAAACCCTAAACCAAAAAAAAAGCCAGAAAAGAAAGAAATTACCAAGAATCTAACCCAGGCATTCGACAGCCAGAGAGAAAATAAGAAAAGCACCCAACTTTGCAAGATCATGATAAAAATGGGTGGAAGAGGGCAAGCAGCCTTTAATTACTTGGAAGCTAAAAACAATATAGTCTAATCTATCTGTTTTTCTAGAACTGGATCATTTGGATAATTGAAGTTACAGATTTCAGGCCCTGTATAATCCTGTTAAACTTCTATAGAATCAATGTTATTTTACCCATCCATTAACTAAATTTGCAATTATCTACCGCACATGTCAAAGAGGGTCTCGAAGAACTCAGAGTCGAATGATAGACCATTCAAAGGCCATCTTCGTGTATGCAAAGCAACACCTGTTACGTCATTCTGTATTTCCAAGATGTTTTCATGACAATAATTTTAAGATTCATAATTATTGTCTTAAGTTTTTATTTTAAAACTATTAGAACAAGCAACCATCACCTTAGAATCCTATGCAATCTTGCACTCATTTCTTTCCAAATTTTATTCAGTTAGTGTGAGAACAATAGGAGAAGATAAAAAGGGAAATTTTGCATGTAAGTGTCAAGTCGCGTATTGGATGATATCATCCAGCATCCAATTTGACTTGAATGGAACAAACATCCCGTGCCTTGCAATTGCTAACATATAAGACATTGGATATCTACAGATAAAGACAAGCTATGATGCGAACACAGACACTGTACATGATGATATTTCAACTCGACAGTAAGACTACAATACGTTGGATAAGTTCTTCTTTCTTGCCTCCTACTTTTGCTTTCTTTGCACTTAGGAAGCATTTGAGTTCTGGAACAGTCAAGGACTTGAGTTTATCCGTAGAATGGCAATTCCGTACCTGATCAAAGGAAAGCAAAAAAAGTTAAAAGTAATGCAAAAAAAAAAAAAAAATCTATGAAGAAATGGCATTTCAATTTTAAACACACCCAGTTTTTATACCTTTTCATCTATAACAATAGGGTCAAGTGCAGAGCTATTCCGCTTATTGCTATTCTTAGGTTTAATTTCCCCATCAGGAATAACTCCAGAAGTAGTGTTATCGATAACATCAGCTTTTCTACTTTCATCTTGAATTATAGAATCCACCTGTACGAATATATAAATATCAACAAAATTTTACTTAATTTAAATGTGTTTTTACTCAAGATTACTAAGTATATGAATTGACAAACATTACCTTCTGGTCTGGTTTTGCTTTCTTAGTCTGGTATTCAGGTTCATCCTCATTGGCATTTAGTTCTGACATACGAATATCATCTTTTGTGCCAGATAACTCTTTGCTTTCTTGTTCTTTTTTAAGCACCAAAGATCATAAAAGCCACTATATCAAATTCATTCATCTAATGCTCCACAAATAAAAACATAGAGACTAATCTATGACATGTCATGATACCTGTCATAGGGCCCGGACTATGTCCACTGAAGCTTTCATCCAAAGTATAACCAGCAGTGACAACGTTCTGAAATATGTTAATGTTGCCAGCTGTCTCAGCGTGTTGTAATTCAAAAGTTGAACACCCGCAGCTTGCCTGTGGCTTCTGGCCATTCTAAGATTGAGCATGGAAGAACGATGTTGATGTTTAACATTTTGTAGTAAAATAAAAATACTAAAATGTGTCTACAAGACTTATGGAAATGATTCTTTGAAGCGGAAAGCTAGCTTTTATATTGTCCCAAATTTGCTCATACTTTAGGTCTGTGTCCAGGAGTCTTTGTCTTCTCCATAGGATTTTTTGTTGAATCCAATGCCTGCATGAGAAACAAATTTTATTTTATTAGACAAACAGAATTAACTTTATAAATGAAGTGCAGATGTTCACCAGAATTCTATTTTGTAAAATAGATCATGCAGCTTAGATGTATTTTTGCTCAAGATTACTAGCTATATATATTGACAAACATTACCCTTTCACCTAGTTTTGCCTTCTTAGTCTGGTATTCATGTTCATCCTTACTAGCATTTAGTTCTGACATACGAAAATCATCTTCTGTGCCAGATAACTCTTTCCTTTCTTGTTCTTTTTCAAACAGCAAAAAATCATAAAAGCCAATATATCAAATTCATTCGTTTAATGTTGCACAAATAAAAACATAGAAACTATTGTATACCATGCCATGATACCTGTTACAAGGGCCAGACTATGTCCATTGAAGCTTTCATCTAAAGTACAACTAGCAGTGACGATGTTCTGCATTATGTTAGTGCTGCCAGCTGTCTCAGTGTGTTGTAATTCAAAAGTTGAACTCCCGCAGCTTGCCTGTGGCTTCTGGCCATTCTGTGATTGATCATGGAAGAATGATGTTGATGTTTAATGTTTTGAAGTAGTGAATTATTAAAATGTGTCTACAAAGCTAGCTTTTAGATTGTTGCAAATTTGCTCATACTTTAGTTCTGTGTCTAGGAGCCTTTGCCTTCTCCTTAGAATTCTTTGTTGAATCCAATGCCTGCATGAGAACCAAGTTTTATTTTAGAATACAAACAGAACTAAATTTTTGAATAAAGTGCAGATGTTTGCCAGAATTCTATTTTGTAAATAGAGCATGCAGCTTAGATGTTTTAGATAAAAACTGTGAAAATCTGTCGAGTTCTTTTTTAAATGTAAACTATGCATGTATTTGCTTGTTGATTGTATTGAGTTGTATGCCATTCACTGAGGTTCCATTCTAGTTGTGGTCTACCCACAATATGTGAGACAAAGGAGATGAGGTTGGGTGCAAGTACTAAGCAACTTTTATGGAATGAATACTTTCTAAATAATCCAATCATGTGGTGCAACTGCTTTCTATGTATCTTCAAGCCTCCAAAAATTTGGAAGAATAAAAGTTAAAAATGGAAGTACTAAGCAACTTCAACGAAATAAATACTCTTCAAATAATCCAAGCATGTAGTGCAACTGCTTTGTGTGTTTCCTGACGCCTCCAAAAATTTGGAAGAATGAAAGTTAAAAACAAAAAACAAAGAATACATTCTCTTTTAATACTACTTTACCATGATACTGTTATGGTACACTCCCCCATTTGTTCTATTTCTCAGCAAAAAAATGTCTCACATGAAACAAGATTTGTTTTGGATAAATGATTAAATAAATTGTTATGAAAGCTGAGCATATCAGCCTCTTCTCCTGTTCAGACAAAATCAGATTAAGTGATAAGAACATTACAAGAAGACAAAAGCTTATCCATACAGCTAGAAAACACCGAAGAGCTTTGAAATAATTACAAATGGGCAAACATGTGTCACATCCCATTTTGTAATGGCTCAATTATTAGAAATTAAATGATGATAAAGAGTGGCCATTATTTTTTTATTTCTGAATTGTTTAGAATTGTTATTAATAGTTTCTTCTTTGACTTAGTTGCATTTAATATTATGATTAACTATCATTTATGATTATCACATTCATTAACATTTATTATGTTTTGCTTGGTTGATAGCGGATTAACAACTTTCCTTCAGCGTGAGTATGTGCATGGTTGTTTCCCCTCATCAAGGTTGTGACCGGAGGGAGAGTATCATCAAGGAGAAGGCAGTAAATCAGGAAGCAGGCAACATTAAAGATAAACTGCACTCACATAATTGTTGTCATTTTGAAGTTACATGTTTGTGTATGATTATCAGTTTTGTTGTCATTTTGAACTTCAACTTGTTGATGTGTTTTTTAGCACAATCGAACATAGAATAAAATACCAAGGTATCTTATCCTCTCTTGAATAAAGTCTCTCAAATGCTGTGCTTCGTGATCAAATGAGACAACTCCAAGGTTTCTGTTACATCCCGTTTGTGCCCTAGTTGTCTTTTATGCTACATTTATGTCATGTTGTTTGTGCCCTAGTTATTTTATGCTATATTACGCGATGTTAGTCGTGCCCTAGGTGTTTCATGTTATAATTAAGTGATGATGCCCTAGACGCTCATGTTATAATTAAGTGATGATGCCCTAGATGGTATTTGTGCTCAGTACAGTGAATGATGACTTACAACTGTTAAATTGATATTTTGATATTTAACATGATGATATTGAAGATGTTTACTTGTGTTGATAATATTTTTGAAATGTCAGAGTTATGACAAGATTTTAGGCTAATTGTTTGAACTGGCCAAGTGTGTGCAAGAGTTCGTCGTCCTTCGAGAAGGGAGGGGAAGTATCATCAGGTCGGGAGGTAATGAAAGAGAAATCATGCCATTTGGAAACCCTAACCCTAAGTTGAGTCAGGTCATCTCATGTTGACCATGTCTTTCATCAACCTGTCGTGTCAGGTAACCCTATTTTGGTCTTAATGAGAGTTTAGGGTTTCACGACTCTAAGTCGTAGATTGGTACTTCCAAGTTAATTTATCTATTATTATTATTCTTAATAATCAAATTAAAATTGCTTTGGGCTCATGCTTGATAAATGTAAATATATATATAAATATATGTATCTTATGTTAACATTCTTGCAACAAAAAGTCTTCTTTTAAAATACTTCAAAGAACAACTCCACAAAGCTAGTGCGATCTTCTAGGGAGAGCAAAACAATCTTCAAATCATCACCAACGACATAGACACCATCAAGACGATGCATATCAATTAGGCAAGTAGCAATTGAAGTTAAGCTCATTTAAGGATTCCAATTGACCACACAAGGCAAACTTACAATCAACAAATTGCTAGTGGTATGGATAAACGAATTTTACCATCAATCATTCACAATTCCTTTCATTCATCTAATCAACATGGAAACAAATGAGAAGTAGAAATCATGCAACTTGTTGAAACAACGCATTTCACCATATCTTCAATGAAAAGAGTACTTCCATTTACAAGTCTTAGCAACAATTTCCTCTTCTCCTACTCTATTCTAAATTCTAACTTCTTATCTATTTTTCTATTCTTCTTGCTATTAACCGCTACAAATGAGAGATTTGAGCCTTTTATAGATAGCTCTTTACAATGAATGGCTCGAATTGATTCACAATCAATGGTCAAGCTTACATAATGGAAGCCTTAATTAGGGTTTGTTAAAACAACTCCCTCTGGCCAATTAAAAATTTACATATAGGTTCAATATTGAATGTGAACCAATAGAAAATGGGGGTAGGTAGTGTTGACGTGTTTTTTATGACAGCATAGAACACAAAATAAAGTTGCCTAACGGTTACTTCACTCTCTCTTGATCAAAGTGTGATTGCATGCTAAGATTGCAAGAAGTTCAAACAATCGACTCCAAGGTTCCTTTATGCTACAGACGTGAGTCAGTTGGCTAATGTGATTGTTGGTAATCCAAGGGGCCTTACGTTTGCATCGTTCTTTCACTTCTTTATTGTGGCTGGAACTCCATCATCGGATATAGCGAATCTGTGATGCTTCTGCTTCGAACAAACTAAAATGAGCTGAAAGTAAAAGGGAAAGGGTTTAGAAGGATCTAAATCTACTCCTAAGGGCAGTGATAACAATGAATAGTGCTTTGGTGGACAAATTCCAAATAAACCAAGCTATGCTTCGCCAAGATGAACTACAACTCCGCAAGAACCGGTGCAATCTTCTAGGGATGCTAGAGGATTTTCAAATCGAGAAAGTACATTTGAATACCCAAAAATGGTGCAATCCAAACGACTATCCACAATCGAACTTAGCACGAATTTAGGGGGCTCAGACTAACTTTACATTGCAACTTACAATCAGCAAGATCCAAAAAGTATGAACCATGGAAATTCATCAAACATCATTACATTTTCCATTGAAATCAAAGCACTATACTACTTCTACTCTAAGTGAGGAAGGTGAAACTATGCAAGCTTTGAAAAAATAACTTAAGTGGACACCATCAAAGAACAATGTTTCACTGTTATTATCTCAAAACTTATCGCAACAATTTCATACAAGTCTCCCTCCTTTAAAAATGAGGGGGGTCACCCCTTTATATAGGCCTCAGACCATGCAAACCCTAATTAGGGTTTCACCCTAGAAGATTCCCCACTCAAGATGCAACAAGGTGGGAATCAGCAATAAATACCCCATAAAGCCCATATACAATTATTCCATGAGCCCAAAATGGCACCCACTAGTGCATTAAATGCACCACCTCTTTCAAATTCGCCCAACATGCGTTGAATATTCATCCATGCAAAAATCACCCCATTATGTCATAAATGCTCCATCATTTCCACATGCATGCGGCTGCATGCAAAAAGAATCTGCCATAAATTCAACATGCAATGACCGGGTCGCCATTTGGTCAAATATTCCGGCAATGAATGCGCCACCATACTACCACGCGTTCAATAGATCCTCGCCATGCAAGTGGACCATGTCGTCGTATATCCGCTCCTGCACATTTTGAATTGTTGGAGAGAGAAAATTTGATTCAGGAAGAATTTTCTTGAAGTCTCTTCAACTTTCCTTGCTTGAAGAAGATTTTGCATCAATTTTGCACATTTCCTATTTTTTAGGAAAATTTTCAAATTAGGGTTCCACGGTCCAGGAGAGAGAAAATTCTCCTACAAATCCAAATTTGTAAAAAATTTGAAATTTGGATGTGATTTGATGCCCAAGAATGGATTTTTAAAAACTTTTCCTGGGGGGAATTTCTTGTTCAGTTCATCCTTGATTCCTTCCTTGCCAAGAAATTGTTTTTTACCTTCAATTCATCCCGACGTGGAATTCATGTTGTGAAGGAATTATCCTTTGGAAACAAATTTGTTCCTTCTAGGAAATTCCTCATGCCTTAGCCAATTTTTTGAGTTTTCAATCCTGAGCATGGAATTCACTCTTCATGGTGGAATTCATCACTTCCAAGCCTTGGAAGAATTTTCAATTTTCCTGACTGGGCATAGGATTTTGACTTTGATGGATAAAATTCATCCTTTCCATGCTCTTCCTTGATACCTTGACTTGGGCACCTGCCTTTGAACTTGGGCAATGATTCTACATTGGTAAGGAATTTTGTGATTTCGAAGCTTTCCATGACCATGAAGTTTTGGCATCCTAGTACCTTCCTTACGCACAAATCTCACTTGGTGATGGAATTTTGAACCTTCTTGAATTTTCATGCCTGGGCCAATTTGATGCCTTCCTGAGGAGTAGGGTGCAATTCCTCTCAAGGTGTGGAATTCACTCTGCCATGGAATTTCTTCCTTCCTTTGATTTTCTTTGACTTAGCCGTTTCATCATCTTTTCCTTGGCCAAGTAGTTTCTTTTTGTTTTGTTTTTTTAAATTGGAGGAGGAATTTTATCAAGTGTTCATTTTCCATTCAACCCCCACTTTGGCACCCTTCATCACCTTTGGGTGCAATCTTGCATTTGCCATGGAATTCCATCCACTTCATGAATTCCATGGACCTTCCATTTTGGCGCCCTATCACTTTCCAAGGCGCAATTTTGACTAAGGGAAGGAATTCATTGATTTGCTATGAATTCCAAGACTCATTGATTTTAGTGCCCTTCATCACCTTAGGGTGGCATTTTGCATGTGTCATGGAATATTGTGGTTTTTTCGAATCCTCCATGGCTCCTCTAGTTTGGCGCCCTTCATCTTTGCTAGGCGCAATTTTGCACTGGGCATAGAATCTTGACTTTTTCTAGCTTTCCCCTGCTTCCTTCATTTGGCGCCTTTCATGGTGCTAGGGTGCATTAAGTATAAGTGGCATCTTCAATATGTTTTTTTCCTTTCTTATACTTTAAGTTATATTTCATATATATTGTCAGGATGTTTGAGAGTGGTTTCAGGTCCCTAGGAATCATAATGCAAATTCTGGATTTTGGAAGATCTTTCAAATTTTCATACTTAGTCAAATTTCAAATTATTTTCGGATCAGGATGACATTGGTAGATTGACGTGAATTTCCAGACTTGGATGATTTTGCCTGCTTTCCTCTTCTGGAATAGGAGTTCCAAACTTAACCATTTTTTGATCCAACTTGTCTGCCTTTTGACTCTTCCGGATTTAGAAATGATCTTCGGGAATGTTCAGTCTTCAGCGTTTTCAGGGATATTCAGTTTTCAGTGTTTTCCTGTGAAGAACCTGCCAAAAATAGATTTTCCCAAATAGTAAGTGTTTCAAAATGTTAGGGTTTGGACAAAATAGGTCAAGAAAGCACTTACTAAAAATAGAAACTTACTAAAAATAGAAATTACTAGAAATAGTAAGTTTGATTTCTGGCAAAATCACAATATTCCGAGACTCAGTAAAATCCCTAAAAAATAGGAACTTTCTAAAAATAGAAAGTTGCTCTGTTTTGGCTCAAATTTTACTGGGAGGTTCCTCAAAGGGTCTCGATTCCAGTTCTGCATTGAGTTTTTCCAAAACCATAACAGAAACCCCTAAAATCTAGGACTAAAGACAAAAACCCTAAAATTGACGAAACAAGCCCTAGACTTCACCAAAATCACTCAAACGAAAAGCAAATTTAATCAATTGCAAAGAAGAGAGACTGGAGAGACTGTCGCGAAAAGACCCCAAAAACCAAAACAAAAGACTGAGTGGGCCTAAAAAGTAGGGGGTCCCCATTTGCAATGGAGCGATGTGTGAAAACGTCACAACAAGTAGCTCAAAGTTTGTGCCTCCATATGATGAGTCAAGTGCATTGCATCTAGACATGCTGACATGGAACCCTTTGATTGGTTGAGTGATGACAAGGATGTCATCTCGACTTGCACTTGTAGACTTGATTCATCATCATGAATGAGTATTGAGTAATATCTCTCTTACTCAACATTATTCAGTTTTCTCAATGTGCTGATGATTGATCTTCCCTTATTCATAGTCTTAATTTTGTCATTCCTTGGTGTCATTCTTGACTTCATGTTGTGGAATCCTTGATTTCTCATCACATCCTTGTAGTGCGAATATTGCCTTGATGTTTTCTTGTTGCTGAATCTAAGTTCTTCATGCTGATGTTATTCGCCTCCATCTTAACTTTTGATGTTGATCTTTGATATTTGATGAACCCTTGAATGTGATTAACTCTTCACAATGCTGATCTTCCTTGGTATGATTGAATGATCCTTCCTTTATACTTTGGGGTTTTGACTTCTTCATGTTGTATTAGACTTGCAAGAACAAAGAAAACATTAATCTTGGAAATGACTATCTTAAGTCTGATTTGTGGATTAGACTTGCATCTCTGATTTTCTAGTTATTTATGATCAGAATTCTCCTTTTAAAGTAAAGAAAAATGTCTCCTTTCCAAATTGTCTTCCAAAATCTCCTTCCTCGAATGTAATTTTGATCAAATGAAATGATCAAAAATTCAATGCAAAATCGCTGCCTTAATGAAATTTGCTGTCTAGAAGTGCAGATCAGAATTCGAAATTGTTTTGAATGGTGAATTATGTTTGAAATGAAATCCGAACCCCTTCTTATACAAGCGTCTTAGAGATAAGGGTCACCACTTTTCACTACAACCTCCCTAGGCCAACTTGATTGTATTTTGGATATTTTTCTATCCTCTAAGAAGCTGACTTGATTACATAATTGAACATTTTCCTTGAAATTTTAAAATCAAACCCTCGGCGCTAACAATCCTCATTATCTATTGCTGCTTGACATGATCACAAGAAGAAATTCGGACTTTTCAAATAGCAAAGGAAGTATTTCGTACTTTTTGAATAGCAATGGAAGTGCATCGGGAAGTGGCAAAGGAAAATTTTCGGACTATTTGGGAGGCAATGGAAGTGCATCGGACTTTTGAAGTGGCAAGGGAAAAAATTTGGACTATTTGGGAGGCAATGGAAGTGCATCGGACTTTTGAAGTGGCAAAGGAAAAAATTCGGACTATTTGGGAGGCAATGGAAGTGCATCAAACTTCTTGAATAGCAATGGAAGTCACCTTAAACAGCTATCTTACAGCTCACTCCCATCAAAATTTTGCTTGATTCGATCTTTGGTTTCAATCCTCATGCCAATCATCCATGTCAATGAGCAAGAAAAGGTTGCACTTGTGTCAAGGCACAAGAAATGCTCAAGATTTTTGCTCCATTCACTCAAGCTTTTCCATTTACTATCATCAATTAATCTTCAAAACAACTCTTTGTGCACAAATCATACCTCTAAGAAGTCAAAAGGTATCCTAGGCCAGATCAATGATTGGAAGACATCACTTAGCAAAGGAAATAATTTGTGATCCATAGGGAACAAAGGCAAAATTTCGGACTTTTCAAGTGTCAAAGGAAGAAAATCGGACTTTCTAGGTGGCAAAGGAAGTTTTTAGGGCTTTTTGAGAGGCAAAGGAAATGCCCTATACCTAGTCAAATATCATCCAATTAACTTACCTTTTCAAACCACCTTGCCTACCATGCTCAAATTGACACCTCATATCACATTACCTCATCTCGCATCTCACATATTGCTTCTATGAGGTGAAAGGAAGTGACATCCAATGCCCTGGTTGCTGATCTAAGCAATCAAAGGAAATTTTCATGCCTTAGCCATATTTAGCATTTCATCCCTAGTCAAGCAAAAAATGAGTCATTCATTTCCTAATCCTTGACAACTGACTGACTTCACTTCATCCTAAAGAGAGAGACTTAACCTGATTTCCTCCTGGCCACTTGAGAAACTACACCTCTTCAACGCAAAGGTTAATAGAAAAAGACTCTACTACTATCCTAGAAAGCAAAAAAGTGGGGGTCCCCATTTGCAATGGGGCAATGTGTGACTACGTCACAACACAACTATCATGCATTACCAAATTAGGTGCATAGTCGATTGACAGTCATATCTGAGTGGTTGTCATTCATATTGAGCTTGATTATGTTTGGAATATGTTATATTCTACTTAATTTTGGTGTTAATTTGTTACCTTGAATATCGTAGCTAACATATGGTATTTTATATGTTATGTACCATGGGATGAAAACTTTGTTATGTTTAATATTGTTTAACCCATTCGGCACTGTGAATTACGGGCGATGATTTCCTAAGTTATAGTTAGGAGCATGAAGATATGATGGTACTTCGATAAAATAATCTTGAATTTACATAAGTAAAATACAATTGTTATCCCTTTTTGGACATGTAATCTATATTTTACATTTGCCCCATTGGGGCATTGACTTTTTCTGTAATGATGAGAATTAGAAAATATTAAATCCAAACCCCAATCTGATGATTTGGGATAAGAATGCACCTCTCACTGATTTGTTGCTCCTCCTTTTAGGGGGTTGAAGAGATAGAAATAGGAGTTTTAGAGTTGTTACACCTGGCAAATCTGATGAGAGGCTGCTATTTTGCTATAAAATTGATGTTGATTACTGGAAACATGTGGACGTTGATGAAACATGGCCACAACAAGTCCTAGGCAGTTTACAAGGAGCTACAGTTTTTTGTTAGATGACTTCTTGGTGGGTTTCACCAAAGGAATTATAGAGGCTGCAGGATTTGTGAAAAAAAGAAGTGCAGAATAAAATTTTGTTTTGAGTTTTATTGGGTTTTGCTTGCTTGGACAAGGTTGGTTGAAGAATACTAGCACTCTGCCAGATTATTCTACTTTTGAAGGGATCTACTAAGTCATAGGCATCCTATTATTTCATTCTTGTGAACGTTTTTTACATCTTCAAATACTCTTCTTGTTATTTGTTCTGTTAATAAAAGTTATACAGTTCATAATGGGGTTTCTATTCAATCAGTATGGCTTAGATAGAGCCATCTCTTGAACCCAGATTCCTTCATAGATGCTGGTTAGATATTGGAAGAATGATAAGTTGTGTCTCATATTCCTTCGTATGATAACATCATGTCATCTAAGCCTAAGCATTTCCTCATCTGCTAAACAAAGGTGCTTTGAACCTTTTTGGAGAAGACTAATTCTATACCATTGTCTAGATAAGAGTTCCAGATCTACTCTAGTTTTATTTAAAAAAGGTTTGATTTAATCTTGAATTCTATTAATGCTCTTGAATGAATGAACTGTGGTATGAGTAGGTGTAGTTTTATCTCTCTCAACAGTCATCTACAATGACTGCGGATATTGGTTATTTGGTGACATTTGAAATAATCTCCCTTTAAATATTCAGATCTCTCGTATTGAAATTGTTTTAAATGATTCTGTTGTAGGCCCCTCTAGGAGAGGAGATGGTTTCTCCTTAAACAGGTGGCAAGGACTACAACTCTTTGTCATGCCCCCTCCATAACTACAAATGCTCGCATCATCTTTAATAAAGAAAATTGTCTTGTCTCAAGACTTCACAATTTTATATCAAACCCAGACATCAATCTGACCCCACATTTGATACAAAGAATGGTGTATACGAATAATAGCAGTTGAGGAGAGACTTCTCTAAGGCAGCAATCTGTTTATAATTGAAGAGAGAACTCCTTAAGGCAGCGATATCACCTAAATTGCTATGATTAAGAAATGACTTCATTAAAGCTGTTGTTAAGATGATTTCACTAAGACAAGAAACCTGATGTTTACAAACAACAATTAGTTAAAGAAATGATGTGAAAGGGCACCTCTTTTGAAAAGGGTCAAGACCGCAAGATGGGACATAACTCCTCTCTTCTAATCAAAGACCATATAAAAGAGTGCTCAATCAGAAAGGAATGAAAAGGCATCAAATAGGACAAAAGAAGGAAAGGCAAGGAAAGTAGATCAACCAAGCAACGGCATCTACAAGGGCAGATCGACCCCTAACACACAAACACACACACACACATAAGCAATCAGATCAGTAAATCATTATTTACTGCAGACTGTAGCATTACCATTCAATTGTGGTATGCATAAATATGTGTGTGTGTGTGTAAGCTTGATGTATGGGCAATAATATATGTGTAATGATGTATTTAATGAATAATCCTTAATAAATTGATATAGGCAATTATGTGAAATGACTAGAAATCCAATCTGTCTGTCAATTTGCTGCAACCAACCATGAGGTTAGGAAAGGAATACAAGGAGGGAGAAACTGTTAGGAGGTCCTCTTCTAAGAACGCCACCTCATGGTGGTGACGGATAGTCCCACAAGGCCAAAGGGGTGCAAGGAGTGCCCCACCCTTGAGCTTAGAAGGGAAGGACTCTCCGAACCCCCTATTTGAACTTCCCCACCAACCTCAGCAAGGGCTGATTATTGGAATGAATTCAAAGGGATCTCAATCATAGACGGAAAATAAGGAGGCACGAGTAGGGAGAGCAAATGCAAGTGTCCACACTAGGTACACCACCTCATGAAGGATGGATGGTGGAAGGCCACATGAGGCCAAGAGGGATGGTATATCCATTCTTGGGCCTAGGGTAAAGAGTAGCTTCGAGCGCCCTATCATATCCCCTTATTCGGGCCATTATGGTTGAACCCCAAGTAATAAATTATAGATATTATATGATTAAGATGATTGTGAATATATGTGCTCTAACCCTAATAGTAATAATTGATATTGTGTATTGTATTTTTCAATGATTATCTAACATGATTGCAAGATCTCAACTAGGATCTATCTTGTTTAGTAATTTAAGTTGGTAAATGATATTCCTAACTCTACCCAATTTCTTGTTTTACTTGGAATTGTAATTTTAGGGAAAAGCTAGGTCATTTACGATAAGGGGACATTACAAGTGGTATTAGAGTATTGTTCCTGACAGTTTGAGGGACGAACAATACTTGATGCAACTTAGTCAAAGGGCTTTAAGGGCTCTAGAAAGGGAAAAGAAGAAAATTGCAAACCAAGACAACACAAGGGGGGAACATTGGAACATGAATTGAGGGCTTTTATGGAGAAAAATGAACAAACAACTCAAGCCCTTCTACAAACCCTACAAAATATAAACACCACCATGAATACTTTTAGACCTAACCAAAGAAATGAGAGAGATGCCACTCCTAGTCCTAGCCCATCTGAAAGTGACAATATAACTACATTAAGATCAACCTCAAAAACAACTTGGCCTCCCTTCTTAACTAGGGGAAGGCCATCAAGGGAAGATGAGGAGATAAACACACCCAATCCTAATTTGAATGAAATTGCTGAAGCATATGCAAGGCTTGACTCGGAAGTCAAGAGGAGAAATCCCTTCATGGTATATTATGAGGCCAGAACAAAGAGTATTCATAGGAGAAAGAATCAAACTAATCAAGATCTACAACACAAAGTAGGAAAATTGACCATCCCTGACTTTGATGGGTCGAGAAAAATCACAGTCCATGCATGGTTCCATAAACTAGAGACCTACTTGACCCTTAGCCCCATGTTAGAGGAAGATACCATTACATTTGCCATATTGCATCTAGAACAGGTCGCTCATGATTGGTGGCACCATGGCTTAATCACCCAAAACCATTGAAGCATAAAGACCTATGATGCCTTCAAGAAAAAAATTCATTGAGAGATTTGACCAAAAACATCCTCAAAGATACTTTAAAGAGTTAACAAGAATAAGGCAAGAAGGAACCTTTGAAGATTATGTGACAGAGTTCCAAAGACTAGCAGTCATGGTACCCAAAATATCCAAGGAAAGGCTCACCTACCTATTTATAGAGGGATTGTCAAATACCACCCTTGGCCTAGTAAGTGCCTTGGACCCTACCACACTCCAAGAAGCAATCCTAAAATCCACATGGCTTGATACCACTAAAATAAAGGAAAGGGATCATTCTAGAAAGGATACATCAAAGGATAACCATTTCTATGGAAAGGATAGGCACAAAAGAATATTTCTCAAAGCGCTCAACAAGAACTTTGAAAGAAAAATTTATTGTTTGATTGCAAAGGACGATGGGAGCATGGACATGTTTGCGAAAAAGAACACCACCAAGAGAAAGTTGTGCTTCAAGTGCAAAGATACATGGAATCTTGGGCATATTTGCAACCGAAGGGGCCTTAAAAGAAAGAACTTGTGTTACAAGTGCAAAAAAAATTCGGAGCCAGGACACATATGTGGAAAGAAAAGCCAAGCATGTAATATGAGGGCAATACCCAATGAAGAAGCAAAAGGAAATCCGAGCAAGAAAACAAAGCATGATGAAGGAGATCTTAAGAAAATTCAATCAAAATATGAAGGGGCAATAAACTAGTGGAGCTTTGAGGAGGAACAAATCTAGTAGTTGCAATGCCCTTACATCCTCAAGATCTAGAAACAAATTATCCAACCAATCTTCACAATGAAATTTGTAATATCCAATGTGCAAAACCTAAACAATCTCACAAATACAATTAGCACTATTACAAGATAACCTTGATCCTTTTTCTCGGAAGATGAGAGAAAACTTGTCTTAAATTAAATCTTGACAGTTTCCAACTATAGATTACAACTCAAATTTGAATTAAAAGAGAAAACATAAATGCCTTTAACTATGATAATACTAGATATCGCAACAAAAGGTGGATTACGAATTAGACTCCATGATCATTCAACTATTGCTTGAGGACAAGCAATTTTGGGAAGGGCTAACTGTCATGTCCCCGCCATAACTACAAATTCTCGCATCATCTTTAATAAAGAAAATTATCTTGTCTCAAGACTTCACAATTTTCTATCAAACCCAAACATCAATCTGATCCTACCTTAATACAAAGAATGGTGTATATGAATGACAATGGTTGAGGAGAGAATTCTCTAAGGCAGCAATATGTTTATGGTTGAAGAGAGAACTCCTTAAGGCAACGATCTCACCTAAATTGCTATGATTAAGAAACAAATTCATTAAAGATGTTAAGAGATGATTTTGTTAAGACAAGCAACCTGACGTTTACAAACAACAATTAGTTAAAGAAACGAGGTGAAAGGGCACCTCTCTTGAAAAGGGTCAAGACCACAAGAAGGGACATAACTCCTCTCTTGTAACCGAAGGCCATATAAAGGAGCGCTCCATAAAAAAAGAATGAAAAGGCATCAAATAGGAAAAAAGAAGAAAAGGCAAGGAAAGTAGATCGACCAAGCAACAAGACCTACAAGGGCATATCAACCCCTAACATATATATAAGCAAGCAGATCAATAAATCATTGTTTATTGCAGGCTGTAGCATTACCATTCAATTGTGGTATGCATAAATATGTGTGTTTTATCTATGCTTGATGTATAGGCTATAATATATGTGTAATGATGTATTTAATGAATAATCCTTAATAAATTGATATAGGCAATTATGTGAAATGACTAGATTTCCAATCTGTTTGTCAATTTTTTGTAACCAATGAAGTTAGGAAAGGAGTACAAGGAGGGAGAAACTGTTATGAGGTCCTCTTCTAAGCATGCCACCACATGGCGGTGAACGATAGTCCCATGAGGCCAAGGGGTGCAAGGATTGCCCCAACCGTGGGCTTAGAAGGGAAGGACGCTCTGAACACCCTATTGTGACTTCCCCACCAACCTCAGCGAGGGCTGATTATTGGAATGAATTCAAAGGGATCTCAATCATAGATGGCAAATAAGGAGGCACAAGTAGGGAGAGGAGATACAAGTTTCTTCACTAGGTACACGACCTCATGAAGGATGGATGGCAAAAGGCCACATGAGGCCAAGAGAGATGGTATATATGTTCTTGAGCCTAGGGCAGAGAGTCGCTTTGGACACCCTATCATGTTCCCTTATCTAGGCCGTTATGGTTGAACCCCAAATAATAAATTATAGATATTATATGATTAAGATGATTGTGAATATATGTGCTCTAACCCTAATAGTAATAATGTATATTGTGTTTTGTATTTTTCAATGATTATCTAACATGATTGCAGGATCTCAACCAGGATCTATCTTGTTCAGCAATTTAAGTTGGTAAATGATATCCCTAACTCCACTCCATTTCTTGTTTTACTTGGAATTGTGATTTTATGTAATGTCCCCTACTATATATAAACATTGATATGTATGCTTGAGTTAACAAACAGGAAAAATAAATCAGAAACAGAAAAATGTCTTACCAAAGGATAGTTTTATATTAAATCCCATAAGACACCTGCAACCATAAATCACTATATACATAGCAGATATTTAAAGTTACAACAATTATTGTTTAAAGGATTATGAAGGTAATTCATTTTTTATTATTTAATTTTGAAACCAAAGTATGATCAGGTTTGCCCAACCATCCCATTCTGAGCCCAAAAGTGGTCATCTAGCCCCTTTGGCCTTGGCGGCAGATTAAATCATCCACTAGGGTGGCCTACTCATCATGGCGTGGGTCTTATCCCCCTGATTATACCTTATTCCATAATTAACTGCTTCCTTATGCTAGGGAGCCAGTGGATGGTAGTGATGGCTTACTTCTGCCAAACCCAAGCCCAGGAGTGGAAACCAGTCCTCATGGCCTACTGATTGATTAAGTTTCAGTAGGTGGCCTCCTTGAGTGGGCATTACTTCCCCACTACAGATCCCTTTACTTCCCTGGATAATACCAACTTAAGTGCAGACTAATAAGTTTATTATGAAACAGAGATTATTATTTATGATTTACTGTTATTAATATTGAACTATAAATTATATATGTTTAGTCCAGATTTATATAAATAATTTGTTGGAATTTCATGAGTCGCATTATCAACAGATTTGCTTAATATATTTCTATTAATTTCTATAAATTGGATTTATGAGTTTCTTCTAAAGGAGACCGAACTGTTTTTATATATATGCTACCCAGTTACCAATTGCCACACAGCAAATATGTATTCGAATTGTAAATACAATATGAATATAGGTTAGATCATATACCAGAAATAATATTGATATCCTTTTCTTTTTGTTTTCTACGTAGTCTTTCCTCCCTTTGTTCTTTCTTTTTTTTTCTTTTTTTGTCTACCTCTCGTGCCCTCACTCCCCTCCGTGTGGGTTTTGGAAACGCAAATAAATAAGTTTTGGCTGGATAAGCTACGTTGCCATGGTAGAAGAGGCATGACTTTGTACAAAGTCACAACTCTAGGGGCCATTAATGGAAGTCACGACCCTTGGTATTGCGACAAGGCTTAAGCAAACATAAGCCTTCTAAATTTAATAAATATTTATTAATATTCATTTGCTATTTAATAACATATTAAAAATTAGTTGTTTAAATATGAATCGCCATTATTATTAATAAATGATTATTACTGTTATCATTTAAACCATGGAAGAGGCAAGTTATATTACTGATCACCAATAGTAAAATAATTTGAAATAGTTGTTCATAAAAACTTAGGAAGAAGAAAACAATAAATATGAATTATAATTGATATTTCAGTACATTAAATGAATACAGGATAAATTATGCCTGGAACGTGACAATCCTCCCCTCTGAAATTTGCTTGTCCTCAAGCAACTTAAGTTGGGGATGATTAAAAATCTCCTCTCATTCCCATGTAGCACCCTCCTCAGGTAATCCCTTCCACTTAATGAGAAATTTTGGAATGGTTTTATTTCTCAACCTCCTTCCTCTCATATTCAAGACAGACTCAAGTTCTAAGATTAGTTTAGCTTCATCATCAAGGGGAGGTAATTCCGCACAAGGAGTAACCTGCTGTCCCAAAGCTCTTTTAAGCCTGGATACATGGAAAATATTGTGGATCCTGCAGTTTTCTAGTAGTTCAATCTCATAAGCCACCTCTTATATTCTTCGCAACACCTTGTAAGGACCATAAAACTGAGGTTTTAGTTTTTCCACTCTGCTTGCCTTTAGTGAGGACTATCTATAGGGTTGAAGTCTCAAGAAGACCAAATCTCCGACCTCAAAATTTATTTCTTCCCAATTCCGATCAGCATAAATCTTTTGCTGATTTTGAGCATGGTGTAAGTTATCCTTTAGGGAATTCAAGATATCCACACTCTGTTGAATGATGTCCTTGGTCCCAAGTACCTTGCTTCCTTGGATGGCTAAGTCTCCTAAGGTAGTAGCATCATATCCGTAGAGAGATTTAAAGGAGCTCATGCCAATGGACATATGATGAGTATTATTATAGCAATACTAAATGCAGCTATCTAATCCATGCATTTTTCTAATTTGTAACATAGTTTCTCAAATACTCCTCTAGCCACTTATTAACTATTTTTGTTTGCCCATCGGTCTGGGGTGGTAGCTATTGCTAGGAGTGCAATTTGTCCCTACTAGTCTAAATAATTCTTGCCAAAATTGGCTAAGGAAGCAGCTATCCTGATCATTGACAATATTCCTAGGTAATCCATGCAGCCTGTTGGGTCTCAAATCAACAGATTGGATAGGTTCTAAGGAAATGCAACCTCCTATGCTCAAACCCTCCAATTGACTTGGCCAACTTATAGAGTGAACCTATTTGATTACTAACTTTCTCACTTTAGGCTCTGCAGGACCTAGGCGGGTATACCTACTCACTAGTTGTTTTCAATGACTAGTGCCTTTTATAGCAGATTAAGTATCTTGATCTGGCTTCCTCCTATCTCAAAATGGCATAAGTTTCTAGGATGGAGATATAGTAGATAAGTTCAAGATTGTTGTTGTAGAAGTTTTTTGATCTTTGTGCTTAAAATTTATATGTATACACTATTGCTAACACTATTGCTAACTTACTCTATATTTCCTACTCAACTACTCCTATTGCTTCAAAGTAAAATGTGAACTGATATGGTAATGAGTTGTATTTTATAGATGACCAGTGCCTCCTTTTTTGTTTGGGCTACAGAGTAATATATTTCTTCAAGACTTACTGTGTAAACTTATGAGACAGTTTTTAAACCCACCCCTTTTGGTAAGTCTGTCAGTTACTATTTCTTATGAGCTCTATTTTGATGTTTGTATTATAAACCACTTGAATGAGTTTAACCCTAACTTTAAGAGACCATTGAAGGAAGAATTACAAGGAACAATTACAATTCACAAGTAAATCCTTTTGATCCAAATCTACAATATGAAAGACAAAAATTCACTGGAAGAACACAAATAACCTTATCTCCTTTAGATAATATCACAAGCAACTGCCTGCAGAAAATGCAGTAATCCACAACACATACACAAAGGAAAAACAACTGATTATATTATATATTCGCCAAAGTGGTACAATGGTAAGCCTCAGGCTTATAATGTATATCTTCATTCTCCCCGCTTTTTTTTACTCTAATGTTTTACATATATATTACATTTTAGGGTTATGCCCCTTCACTTTGAGCGGCATGTCTCTTCATTAAATAAAATGTCTTCAATTGAGTAAAATAATTTAATCTTAATCTCCTTCATCTCTTGCTCAAAAAATAAACTTCCTTTGATAACTATTTCACCCCTGAAGAAAATAATCCTTCATTTTGTGAAATAATTTTCCTTCATAATATTTCACTTTAAGCTCATCATTGTAACCTCCTCTTACCATTTTATAATTTCTCATAATACACTACATACTCTTTTTAATGAGAGAAAGCCTTTTGCACCCTAAATGAAGATAAATTTTCCTTTCGTGTAAATCACTTTTACCCAAATCTTTCTTCCTTCCATGTCCACCTTCATAATGAAGTCAAATATTTATTGGACATGTTTAGCCCTTTGCCAGATACTAACCTCTTCCCAATACTTAAATTGTGGCTTCCCATAATAATTTGATAAATTGATAAATTTCAATTATAATATTTTTCCATTAATTCGATGCCCTAATATCCTCATCATGTCCTTTATATTTTGAATATGTCATTAATGAATTTAATCATGCTAATATTTCTTGCTATCACCATTTTTTATGACTTCACATATGCCAAGTATATTTTTCTCAATACTTCAAAGTATGATGGCGTTCATTATTTTTCTTGCGCCTCACATTTTGGAGGACACTGGCAAGTTGTGAAATCTGGCTTTTTGCCAATCATGCTATAGTTAGCAACCACACCATCTTCTTCAACATTCTCATGCATAAAATCTTCCTCAGACCCAAACATCAAATTTGCAGCATTTTGAATGGACATCAGTGCATCATGCAAGGATTCCATTTGGTCAAAATCCGTTTCATTCTGTCGTGGTTGAGAAATTGTACCGAGTTTTTCATTAATTCAAATCATTTGGAGAGAATCTTTATAAAATTCATTGTGGAGTTTAGTTTCACGGCTGTCAATTGCATTTGTGTGAGACTTTCAACAAATTTATTTTGTGCAAATTTAGCTTCATTACATTCCATGAGATGAAACCATTTCGAAACAGATTGTTAATGTTGCATCTATTCACCAAGCTTTCTAATTATTAAGTCTGATGATAATTCCATATAGGGTGCACTTTGATGGATACCCACGAGTTGTTCCAAGGTTATATCTTCATTACTCGCCGAGAGTTTGCTCGCACAAGTTCGTAGAATTTAGTTTTTCATTTGCCATCAATTTTATTAGTGCGGGCAAGTGTCAATTCCATGGATGTGCACTGAAGAATTAGGCGAAGCTTTCTTCATGTCATTGAGAATGTGGTCATTGCTGGAGCAACATATTTAAAACAATAGTGTTATCTTAGAAACAATATTCATTCATGTTTACTTATCATCTGCAATCCTCAAAATAATTCATTTTGTACATCGCCTGGAATCCCGTAATGCAATGATATTACATCTCTTGGAAATGGCTCATCAAACTTATCACATGCCATTTTGAACCCTTTTACTTCGTAAGCGTCTCTGGTAGGGCACTGGTTATTCTAATGCCTGACAAAAATCTTCTATTCCACCATATTAACTTGATGTCTTGAATCTAGATATATTGTACTGTCTTTATTAGCCGATGCAATTTCACTAACTTCGCATAGATCTCCTGTGTTTGAGGATGTGAACCATTCCCTACTTACACATGGCTGGGAGGACGTTAATGAAAGTCGTGGTATTCGGCTTCTGCGAACTTATTTGTGCTTCCATACACGTCTCCCAGTTTTTTTGCATACTCATATGTCATATGCCCTAAATAGGGTTCCTTTATTTTTCGGTATAACTTTGAATTGCGGGGAAACCATTTTTGGTTTGGTCGAGAGTCTTTGTTTGGCCGATAACACACTTGAGTAAATATTTCTCTTTGCCAGATCCACCGCTTTGTGTTATATTAACCAATTTAATGGTTCTCTTTTCACCATCACATATATAGTTTATATATAAGATCATTTGTTATAATGCTCCATAATGATTAATTTAAATCATTTTCTTCTTTTGAGATAATTTAATTCATCTTCAAATATGTAATTAAGAAAAACTATGTTTGCCCTCTCGGGTAAACGGTTAAATGCAGAAAGTAAATGCATAGAACATAATGGAAATATATTAAATAACCACCCTCTATATTAATTCCACAGTCCATGTACAATAAGTGCTTATAACATTACATCTAACACGACTAACATGATCATACTTCGAAGAAAAGGTACACAATATATAATACCCGAAGGGGTACGACACAACCGTCGCGACTCCAACTACCTACCCGTCGGCTAACTAACTGACCGTCGTAACTCATTATTACCGACGACAACATAAACATAATATAACAACATAACATAATGATTATTCCCGTCAACATCATCCCCCCCAAGAAAAGAAGTCGACTCCGACGACTTAATACAAAATAGAGATGAACGGCAGGAACTACTGACGCCAGTTGGGCCCGGATCTTATACACTTCCTGCGTCCTCGCCTGAAAACCCTTTTCTGCTACCATCCGATGCTCAAGTGCGGATTTCACCAATATTGCTTCCTTTGCCATCACAGTCCTCCTGGGCCTAACCCAAACTTGTTTGCAAAACACGTTTTTCAGTCTCAGCTTCCACCAACTGCTACTCAATTGATACTATCTCCCTAGCCAATTTGTCCTCGATAGCCACCCATGCTGCTCTCCCAGCATCCAACTCCTGGGTACGCTGAACTAAGTCTCACGAGACTATTGCCTCCAACCTGGTGGTCAGCTCCTCCCGAGCCCTCTGTGCATCCACCAAGGCAACCTCACGTCTAGCCGAGACATACTCCGAGTTCCTCAAAGCGTACCAGTCATGCCTGGAGGTGGCCACAATCCGCTGGCACAAATGCTAGGAGACACCTCAAATCCTCCATCACACTCCCCAAAGCCTAAAAACTGAACTGAATAACTCCCTAGTGTCATACAACTGTGTGGACCTGCAATGCCTTCCCTCGAACTCTGTTTGTTCGCAACCTCCAAATCCATCTCCCTCTACGGCTTATGGCTTCCCCGCCAATGCTTGGCTGCATGTTTCTTTCTCACAATACGGACAACCACAACACTTCCCGTGGTCTTCTATAGCTCAAAAATAAACTGGGGGGCTGGGGGCAACAGGGGCAGCGCCCCTCGCGGGGTCTGGGGCAGCGCCCCAACGGGGTCGAGGGGCAGCGCCCCTCGCGGGGTCCTGGGGCAGCGCCCCCGCCGCCAACACCAATTTACAACCTTCAGAACCATACGAAAGTCCATGGCGCACTGCATTTCTGTGATATTTTAAGATGCCAAAAACCCTTCTTTTCCACTCTAAATTTCTAGTGTCCTGGCTTCAAACTCCAGCAAATCATTTTAAATCTGACCGTCATCATTTTTTTTTTTGCACTGTAATGTCCCCAATGGCACCCCGGCCATACAACCTCCCTGTATGGTCAACAAAAGCACTGGCACCTCCAATCATGCGGGCTTGGTCTCTTTTTTTCTTTTTCCTTTTGCGGCTGCTACGCGTTGGTGTGCGTAACCCTTGCTGTGCGTGTTGATCGGGCCGTACGGTGCGTGGTTGGGCCGTGCGGTGCGTCTTCCTCCTCCTTTATCCCTTGTTGTGCGGCGGTGTTCGGTGTTGTGCGGTGGTCGGGCTATGCGGCGTGGTGTCTTCCTCTTGCGCGGGGTGTTTTGTTTTTCGTCGGCTGTGTTTTTATCTTCCGCGGCTGCTTGGTGACCGCCTTCGGTGGCCCCACCGTTGGTGTGATCACCGCACGGTGGTCCCACCGCACGATGGTTCCACCGTCAGTGGTGTCACCGTCGGTGGTCCCACCGCACGGTGGTTCCACAACACGATGGTTCCACCGTCGGTGGTTCCATCGGATGGTGATGCCACCTTCGGTGGTCCCACCGTATAGTGGCCACTTTTTTTCCCCACCGTACAGTGGCCATTTTCTCTTTTTTTTTTTTTTTTTAAATATATTTTTATATTTTATTTTTTTTCCTCCAACCGTACGGTCATCTGTCATACGGCCCCATACGGTGGTGTTTTTTTTTCACAATTTTTTTTTTAAGTTGTCTAGAGAGTCTTCGGCTTAGGTCCCCTGTCTCTGGGATCGCCCTTCATCCTTCTCGGTTTTCCTCGCCCAAAAGTCTCCTGCTTTTGTCCTATGCCTCTCGAGTCGCTTGCCCGGCCTCTTAGGTCCCCTTCCATCCTCTCGGGTCCCCCTTTGGGCTCTCGGGTGTCCGTGCGGCCTCTCGGGTCCCCTGCGCGCTTCGCGTGGTAGGGTTTCAATTTGGGCCCGTTGGTGGCAAGTCTATTTTCAATGGCCATCGAAAGACCTGGAACCACAAATTCTACAGGGACCACGACCTCCTTCCCGTACATAAGAAGAAGGATAATAAAGATTTTGAAGGCTGCGGCCTTCCACACAGGGTTCCAATCGTTGCTGACATTCTTCGGATTATTTACGTCGCTAGGGTTTGGGGCGTCTCCCTTCCAATATTCTTTGTATTCCGGCAGGTACACCTCTGTTGGTTGCTCTGGTTGCTCTGGTTCCTCTACTTCGAGCCTGTAGCTTTGGAACATTTTGTAATCCTCCATTTGCCAGTGGAAGAGCCCGTTAAGTGAGCATACCTCATCTTCAGAACATCCCTCCAATTCGAGCACCCCTTCACTGTTCGGCTCCATCGCGTTCTTGCCCTTGCTTTCATCGGGACCCCCTTCCCCTTTATTAGAGTCCTCTGAGTCTGAGTCTGAAGAGGCGAGCTCTTCGCCGACATCTTGGGTGTGTAGGTCAATGGTATATTTCCGCCCTCCCTTCTCCATGGAAAGTGTATTTTTCTTCCAGTTGTGGTTTACCCTTGCGTTGATCAACCACGCTCTCCCCAGGATGGCGTCATAGCCTTTCTTCTTCGAGGGAATAACCACGAAATCTAACAAGAATGGTTGCGTACCAATTGTCACTTGTTGGGCCATCAACAGGCCGAGTGGCTTAATGCCGTGTTGGTCCGCTCCCACCAGGTTGAATGTGGGTGGCCACAAGGTGGGCTTCCCCAGCCGCTTCCATGTTTCTTCTGGTAGTACATTCACCCCAGATCCACCATCCACAATGGTGTCCTTCAGAATGGTCCCACGGATACCCATTTCTACCACAGCAGGGTGTCTACCACTGCTCAAGGCTAGTAACATTGGGTCAGTTGAAGGGCTGACGGAAACCTCCACCTGTGGTTTACTCTTCGAAGCGGTGGCAGGAACCCCTACCTGTGGTGCACTCGACGATGTGGTGGCGGGAACCCCTACCTGTGGTGCACTCGACGATGTGGTGGCAGGAACCCCTACCTGTGGTGTACTCGATAATGTGGTGCTTTGCACATTGGTGAGGATGGCAGTCCTCAATTGTGGCATAAAATCTAGAAGGTCTTTTACCTTTATCGGCACCTCCATCTGCAAGATTTGCCCAATGATGTTATTTTTCGCTTCCGTACGGGATGATGTACTCGCCACCTTGTTGTCCCGTCGTTCGGTCGTCATCTCACGTTCAATATTGGCCTTTGCCTCCCATAATCTCTCCTTCTCCGTACGAGGGTCGGGATAAGTGGCTTTTTTCATCTGGGCGGGTGATTGCCAGTACTTCTTTCTCACCAGTCTTCTCAGCCTTCTCAATGTTGAGGAGATTAACCCCTGCCTGTGGGCAATTTGTGTCCTCATGGTCACCTGGCCCACACCAACGGCAGAGGTATTGAGGGGTGGCTTCCTTCGTGCAATCACGGGCGAAGTGCCCCCACTGATTACAGGCCCTACATTGGATAATTGGCCAGCCCTTGGCGTCATACTGGATACGGCTTCCGTTATTGTTATTGTTGTTATTCCTTCCGCCGCCGCGTCTGTTGTCCCGGTATCCTCCAGATGATGCCGTTGTGTTAGTATGTTGGCCGGTACCCGCTAGTGCGGATGTTGTGGCCTGCTCCGTGAACAGCACCTGGTTCATTTGCGTACCTCGGGTTTTCATGTTGTATGGGCACTCCTTGGTGGAGTGTCCCATCACTTGGCAAATCTCGCAGAATGCCTTCTTTTGGCAAGTACCCTTTGTGTGCCCTTCCTCTTTGCACTCAGTGCACCATATGTCCCCTTCATTCCGACCAGTGCTTCTCATTATTTTGAATTCCTTTCTCATTCGCTCCATGTCTTTCTAGAGCGCTTGCACCCGTTTGCCAGCCTCGTCGTCGCTGCTGCTTTCCTGTGAAGAGTCATTGTCCTCGGATGAGGATTTATTACTTTTCTTCTTCTTTGATGTTTTGTGTTCACTCTCCAGGTCCATCGCCCTATTATAAGCGTCGTCATATGACGTCGGGGGTACAATTTTCATCTTCCTCCGTAGGGAGGATTTCAACCCTTCAACGAACCATTGTTTCTTCAATCCATCTGCGGGTTGGCTTTCCATTTTACCCAAGAGTTCTTTCAACCTCCGACTGTATGGCCGTACTGTCTCCCTGGTACCTTGTTTGGTACTGTATATCTCCGTTACAATTTCATTGTCATCACGGAGCAACCGAAACTCCCCCGTGAATTCCTTCTGTAGATTGGCCCACGTGGCCACTTTTTTCTTGTCCACATCGGAGTACCAATCTATGGAAACTCCTCGTAACATGGCTAGGAACTACTGTACCCAGTCATCCTGGTCTGTTACTCCGTTGGCGGACCAAATGGTTTCACATGTACGGCAGTGCCGTAAGGGGTCTTCCTTGCCCTCCCCTGTGAACTTTGGCAATTTTTGTTTACTCGCCATCCCACCGCTAGGTCTCGCTCCTCTAGTTCCTTGTGTGCTTGTACCTGGCGATCCTCCGCCTCCTGCAACTGAACCTCCACTCATGGGTCCTCCGAAAAAAGTTACTGACACCGAACCAAACAAATTGCTTCCCGTACGGTACCCTTGTGCTCCCTCGGCACCTTCGGTCGTACCGTCACCTTCCGGTGTCTCCCTCCGGTTGGTTGTCTCCCTCCGATTGTCCTCTGAAATGGACAAATTATTTAGCAAGTCTCTGGTAGCGTCGATCAGGTTTAGACTTCGCCTTGTTTGTTCAACCAACTCTTCACGGCTTCTTACCCTACGGTGGTATTCTGGTGAACTGTAGAGTTCTCCTTCGACACCCTCCGTGACTCCTTCTGGCAGCCCTACAACAATGTAGACAGTGTAGTTCTCTCCGTCTATCTCTGCCTCCGCAACCTCCGTGACACCTCCCGGGTTCCCTTCGGGCAACCCCTCGGTCGGTCGTCCCTCGGCAAGCTGCTTTAGCCTACGCCTTCGTTCTATCTGCTGTCTGAGATTCAATGCGGTTTGTGCCACTTCCCATTCGTCACTCTGTATCTTTTTATTTTTGTCCTTATTTAGTCTATTGGGCATAAGTCAAAGGTTCAATTTCCTCCTGGCCTGGCGCCATCTCGTTCTGTTTCCCGTCGGCTGTTCTCTTCGTAGCGTTGCAGGATTTGTTGTCGTCGCTCTTCCTGGGCAATCTCCTCCAGGCGGGCCTGTTGTGCCAGCGATGCCTGTGCAAGCAACCGGGGGAGGTGGTTCATCAACCGGTTTACGGCCGGGCTAACCTCCAGCGCTGTCCACACGGCACTTGGTGGGATTTCCGCCTCCGCCACTTCTCGTCGAACGTATGTCTGAATGGCTACCTGGAGCAAAATTGAAAATTCTCGCGTTGCCGTGTCTTCTCCTGTGTAAAGTTCTATCCGCACGTCGTCGGCCTCTGGGTTTACTTCACCAACGGATAGGCCCATTGTGTCTGTGCGCCATCCGTGTCTTCCGTTCCCGAGTTCGTCTAGGCAACGGCGCCAAATGTTTGTCCTCTCGGGTAAACGGTTAATTGCAGAAAGTAAATGCACAGAACATAATGGAAATATATTAAATAACCAGCCTCTATATTAATTCCACAGTCCATGTACAATAAGTGCTTATAACATTACATCTGACACGACTAACATGATCATACTTCGAAGAAAAGGTACACAATATATAATACCCGAAGGGGTATGACACAACCGTCGCAACTCCAACTACCTACCCATCGGCTAACTAACTGACCGTCGTAACTTATTATTACCGACGACAACATAAACATAATATAACAACATAACATAATGATTATTCCCGTCAACAAACTACACCCCTTACCGATCATCATTAAACAACTTTATGCAAAAAAAAAATGTTAATGGGGTCCACTATTTAAATTTGTAATGCTTCATCATCTCACTTATCTTTTGCCTCTGCATGCCATGATATTCATTCACCTCCCTTTGAAACTATATGTTGGGCTCTCATCTAATGATCAAATAAACCATTCCTCTGAAGCTGACACTTCATACCCTGTTCTGATGTATTTCGCTAATAAACCCACTTGAACATGAGGTCACGAAAGTTGGCAATCATGTAGACATTTAACCAGAGATTGCAATGCAAGTGACAGCTCTGATAAATTCCTTCTGAGGTGAAATATATTATTTTCCAAAGTAGGCTCCACAATTGATTTTACCATTATGCAAGTTCCAGATATGCATAAATTGTATTTGGTTTAAGCTCAAGAAAATTATCAAATGGATTGGTAGGGTTCCAGAACCTTGCACTATGGTCTATTGTGATACAAACAATTATGTGGATCAATTGGTTCAGTCTAATTGTAATCCAAGTGTGAAAAAATAATTTCAACAGAAAGCCACTTTGGTAGATTTTGCAATGTGTAAGTAATAAAATGAATAAATCACAAATGGAATTGACCTGGGAAAAAGAGCAAATGAGGTCATAGGTCTGTAAAAATTGACATGGGAGTTCATTTTCATATAGAAAATTGAGTGGAACAATTGGATTAGAATGAGTACTTACAGGGACCAAGTTATTGACTCTCAAAAGTGGCTACTTGGAATAGTTTAGTGACTCGGACTAGTATGCACCTAAATTTCGCTATTTGACAAAGGTATCAAATTTGATTCTGGGAAGCTCAATATGGATGATCATACTTATTTATGGTTGGTAAAAATAATTGCAAGGTTAAATTGCCCATCGGGATCAGGATTCATGGGTGCATTTTTTGGGGTGTTCACTAAATTATCTCATTTAGGAGACCCTAAATTTTGCCAAAATTTAGGGTTCCAACACAACCGAAATTTTTTTCTGAAGAATACCTCTGACACTTGTGGTGCTCTATATTCGGTGGATATTGCAAAGAAATGAGCATATTTGGTTAAACGTTCTGCTACAACATAGATGCAATATTTGTCTTGAACTTTGGTTAATCCAGTGATGAAATCCGTGGAAGTACTCTCCCATTATTGGTTAGGAATACAAAGTGACTGTAGAAGACCCGCTGGATGGTTTTGTTCAGCTTTGTTTTTCTAACATATCATACATTCTTGAACATACTTCAAAACATCCCCTTTGAGACCTTTCCATTAGAATTTTTCCCTCAGTTGTCTATAAGTTTTATAGTACCCTCGGTGTCCTGCCAAAGGATTATCATGGTATTCTTTCATAATGTTTCCCTTCAATTTGGAATTAGGCACAAGGAATATTCTATCCTTATAGAGGATAAGTTCTTCCAAAATTTTGTAGTCCTCATTTGGTAAATTTCCGTCCATCATTTCATTGGATAAGGAGTCCTTGGCATATTCGGCTGTGATTTGGGCCTTCCAATCCCCCATTTTTGCTAGTGATCATTTAGTTCTCTTTGGTTCATGAAAAATCTAAGGCTGTTGTGATCTGTCTTAACATTGAACTTGCCACAAACTAGGTATTGTTTGAATTTTGCCAAGGCGTGCATAATGGCCAGCATTTTTTTATTGTAGATGGAGTAGTGCTTCTCTGTTTTTGTCGATTTACGGCTTTCAAAAGCTATGGGATGCTTGTTCTACATGAGGATTGCCCCAATTCCTTCTCCTGAAGCATCGCATTGCAGTTCAAAAGGTTGTGTGAAGTCAGGAATAGCCAAGACTGGGCATGAACTCATTGCCTCCTTCAGCTTCTCAAAAGCTTTCTATGATACCTCACTCCATGTGAAGGCCCCTTTTTTGGTCAAATCTGTGAGAGGGGTGGCTACCTTGGAGAACCCCTTAACAAACTGCCTATAATAGCTGCAAAACCTCACAAAGCCTCTTAGTTGAGTCAAGCTTCTTGGTTTTGGCCATTCCTTGATGGCTTTGATCTTCTCCTCATCCACACTGACTCCTTGAGAATTAATTTTGTGGCCTAGGTAAAGGATTTCCTCTAAGCTGAATTCACACTTTGATGCTTTAGCAAATAGTGATTCTAATTCAAGGATGCTCAGCACTTCATCAATATGTTGAAGGTGTTCCACCCATGTCCTACTATAAATAAGGATATCATCAAAAAATAGAAGTATGAATTTCCTGAGATTCTTGCGGAAAACATGATTCATACATGATTGGAAGGTGGCCAGAGCATTGGTGAGGCCAAATGGTAAAACTAGAAATTCAAAATGCCCATAATGACAATGGAAAGCAATTTTTCTCACATCATCTTTCCTCATTCTTATTTGATGATAGCCTAATCGTAAATCAATCTTAGATTAATATTTGGCTCCATGAAGCTCATCAATCAATTCATCTATTTGTGGAATAGGATATTTGTTTTTTATTGTCTTCTTATTTAATGCCCTATAATCAACACACATTCTCATGGTCCCATCTTTCTTTTTAACCAAAACTACTTGTGACCAAATTCACAAATCACCCCATCGTAGATGGGGACCCCCCCCTTTTTTTTTGCTTTTAGGGTTTTGTCTTAGCTCTGCATTTTCATAAATCTTCATTTTGAGAGAGTTTAAGAGTTAGAGTTTTGGGGTCATCCTGAGTCAAATTGAGAAATCTCACTCAAAATTGCATTCGAGTGTTGTCAAAGTGTTCAAAAGGTTTGAAGGACAAGGATCACAATTGCTTTGGGTCATTTCTGACAGCTTGCTATTTTTAGAAATTTCTATTTTTTTGCTTTTTTGAAAGCGGCATATGGGTTTTGCTCCTCCAGTCATTTTATTACTACCCATTTTTTCGGAATTTGAAAATCTTGCCTCTAGGTATACAAAGCAAGGCTTCAAAATTTTTTCTTTTTTCTGAGATTAGGGTTTAGTTCTTTAGGTTGTATTAATCCTGCCCATGTCTTCAACTTTGAAAAAATTTGCTTATAAGTATAAAAAGAAGGGCTTCAAAAAATTTATTTTTTTCTAAGATTAGGGGTTTGATCCCCATGCCAAATTATTACTACCCATGTTCTCAGATTTTGAAAATTGTCTTTAAGGGTAAAAAGCAAAATGCAAACCCTAATTAGGGTTTTGTTCCAGACGATTAGCAGTTTTATTAGTACCCATGTTCCCAGATTTCGAAAATGAGGTCTCCAAGTGCAAAAAGCAAAGTGGAAATCCAGATTAGGGTTTCTGTTCCAGATGAACCAGCATGTATCAACGTGGCATGAACACTATTGATCAAGTACAAAGGAAGAATTTAGATATGGCGCATTGAAAATTTCCCCTAAGTTAGAGAAGTAAGAATGGCAAATGCTTAGACAAGTCCGTCAAAGCTCAAAGTCAAACAAGTGGAATAACAGATAGTCAGTCAAATTCGCCAAAGGATATCAAGTATGGAAGGCATGGTCAAAGTTCACCTAGGAACAGTAAAGTTGTCCAAGTATCAAGCAAACTCCTACCATTGGTCAACTGACTCACGACAAGAGTTACCCAAACTCCTACCTAAGGTCAAGTTTATTCATGTACAATAATGTCTGACAATCTTCTAAGTTTGCCTTGGTATAATGGCTTCCAAATTGGCATGGCAAGGAAAGATGGACTCAAGCCAAGCAAAAATGTCAAGCACATGTTAAACTCCTACCTTCAGTTAGCTAACTCATGGCGAAGGTCAAACAAACTCTTACGTATGGTTAAGCTTGAACTAAGGAAGAGATGGCAAAGTAACTGTCAAGTTCGCCTTGGTTATGCATACTCCAAATCCCCCAAAGCAAAGATGGAAGGTCTTCAAAGTCCGCCCTATGCATATTGTCTAGCATCCTGTTGTGACCATTTCACACATCGCCCCATTAAAATGGGGACCCCCTCTTTTTTGCTTTTGTTTTGCCTGTTCTTCTCTCTACTTTTAGGGTTTTGAGTAAGTGAGTGAGTCATCTGGACTAGGGTTAAGCCTTAGGGTTTCCTTTTGATATTTTCAAGCCGAAGTCCAGTCAAATTTTGAAGGATTATTAAGCATCCTCGCGGAGATTGCAATTTTGAAATAGGATGAGCCTGCCAGGAAGTCAAGTATGTCTCAGGAAGGGTCCAGTTAAGATTTTGAGGGCAAATTCAAGTTAGGTCTAAGTGTTAGCATTTTAATGATTAAATTATACATTTTGTCTGAGCAAACTCTAACCAAATTTTGGAAGCAAGATAACCGATTCCTGGCCTTGGAGACTACCTAACCCTGGATGATGAAGTGATCTGAAGACCTAATTTTTGACATTTTGGCTTATAAGGGCAAGATCGCTCCTGTCCCTCTCTCAGGGACCAGGGCGAAAGTGATATTTAGTGCATCTTGGTTATTGACTTGTTTTATTTGTTTTCTGCAGGGTCGCCAGGGGATACAATTGGACGTGAATTGAAGATTTTGAAGATTTTGAAGACTCAAAAATGACAAGTTTTTAAAGTTTGAGACCAAATCGCTCCTGTCCTTCACTGAAGGACTAGGGCGAAATGGCTTACTTAGATCATTTTGGGCCTTGGTTGATCGAACTGAAGCATCAAGGATGCAATGAAGGATGAAATGAGCATAAAGGAGTGTCCAGACTTGGTCGTTGGCAATGAAAGATTGAACTTTTGGCCTAGCAAGACAAGTTCGCTCCTGTCCCTCACCCAGGGACCAGAGCGATTTTTAAAGGAAGCTCCTGTCCCTCACCCAGGGACCAGAGCGATTTTCTCAAGAGACAAGTTTTTGGCAAAGGAAGAGCAAGTTTTACGTTTGGGATGAGTAAAGGGAGGCGTGATCAATCCATTGAAGATAATTTCGGAAAGATAGCAAAACGTAAGTGAGCTCAAAATTGCCTAGGCGCTCTTGTCCCTCACCCAGGGACCAGGGCGAAAAATGCATTATCAAGTCTTCCCTTCCAAATGTGGTCGAATCCAGGCCAAGGCACATGATGACGATGATATTTGGAATGCTTCAAGGAAGAACAAAGTTGCAAAGACCACAAAAACTTGATGAAATTGGCTAAGGCGCTCCTGTCCCTCACCAAGGGACCAGAGCGAAATCTTCAAGTATGCCTAATTTTAGAGTACCACGTTCGTTTCAAAGACTCAAGTTGGAAGGCGGAGTGATATTCTACGTTTAGTAAGTGATTTAAAGATGACACGATCAAGGGTTTGTACCAAGAACTAAAAGGCGCTCTTGTCCTTCACTCAAGGACCAAGGCGATTTTCATAAAAACAACCATTCCCTTCCAAAACCACGTCAAGGCAAAGTTATGCAAAGTCAAAAATGTCTTTAGGAAGATAATGAACAAGGAATTAACCTCAAAATCGACAATTTTAAGCTCAAAAGCAAAAAAATCGCTCCTGTCCTTCACTGAAGGACCAGGGCGAATATCCTTGGAAGAGCTCATTTTGTCTTAGAGAAACGAGTTAGGCATGCATGGAACAAACAAGGAAGATCATTGATTGCCCTGCAACATGAATTGGCGATTGGAAAAGACAAGGACCAAGGGCAAAAGGTGGGATCGCTCCTGTCCCTCACCAAGGGACTAGGGCGGAAATGTTTTAAGATACACTCCTTCAAAAGATGGAATAAATCAAACTCAAGATTCCAAGTGAAAAGGTCATTTTGGACGTCCAGGATAAAACTTTGAACACGAAAAGCAAGAAATGCAAGGCCAAAGATAAAAGGGCGCTCCTGTCCCTCTCCCAAGGACCAGAGCGATGTTGTTGATGTCCCAAATACCTCCCATGCTTGAGCACGTACTTTGAAAAACTCATTAAATGCCAAATTCGCTAAAAAAGCTTAAAATATTTTAATTAAATTGGCATTTAATAAATTCGCATGGGCATTTAATAATTAATTTAAGCCTTTAAAAATCGAAATTTTTAATTACAAAGGCATTTAAATTAATTATTATTAAATTAAATAAAAAAGAGAGCGCTTGGGATATTATTTTAATATTTTTATAAAGGTCGGCCTCCTCTTTTATTTAATTTTTATTTATTTTAGGCTTATTTTCCAAGTCGGCCTATGGGAATTGCAATTGCATGAGCGCCTATATAAGAGAGGTATTTTGAAGCATTTAAATCCATCATTCAATCATTGTTTAAGTGCGATTTGGAGAAGTGCGAATTTTGATCCAAGAAGAAGTGCGAATTTTGATCCAAGAAGGAGTGCGAACTTTGTTGGAGGTTAGAGGTGGAGCGAGTTTTCCTCAAGGCGTTGAAGACCCAAAAGGTGGTAAAGTTGATGAAGGAGGCGCATTTGCTAGAGGACTTCGATCTTCATTTTGCCTAGCGAATTTCTTAATTTTTGCATCGTCTTTTAGAGCTAGTTCTCAAAGGGAGGTATGGCAAGATCTCCCTCGTTCAAATTTTGAAATTTTGAATTTCCAATTGCATAGTCATATTTAGGAAATGATAATTCAAAGACTTATCATGAAGTTTCCTAAATTTTAAAACTTAAATCCAGTCTATATTTCTACGTTCCAAGGTATATTGCTTATTATGAAATGTTGTGTAGGTGTCAAGATGGCGACCCCAAAGGCAAGAGCATCCACCAGCCGTCCGGCCCTCATGAAGGAAGATCAAAGGAATGAAGAAATGGAGACCAAGATCCTGTCAAAGTGGAGCAACATTGGAGATACCAACTTGGGAAACTTCAGTGTGAAGAAGTTTCGAGAGGTCCCTTATATTGGAAAGCCATCACCTGTCGCAAGGAGAATAATTGAAAGTGGCATTATCAAGGCGGCCGGCTTCCCTCCAACAATCCAGTGCCATGAGCTGATGATCGAGTGTGCCTGCCATTACGACCCACAGTCAAGATCGATCGTGTCCAAGGAAGGAAACACTTTGGCTTATCTTTCAGAGGAGGCTATCAGTGAAGCTCTTCATCTACCAGAACATAAAGATATGATTTACAAAAGCTTGGAAGGAGCTAGATCCATGTACGAAGATGATCCAGACACTTGCTTGGGCATCATCAACAAGAATTGGTTACTCAAAAGTCGTCCTCGCCTGAGCAAGATTCCCAACACACCACATAGGATCGACTTCCAGGAGGAGTACAGAGATTTGATAACCTTACTCAATCGAGTTACAGGGGCTCCTCAAGCCTTCTATTTTGAGAAGTGGATGTTCTTCTTCATCCAAGTGATAGTTCAAGGAAAAGGAACAATTCATTGGGCTAGAATCATTAGCCATTGCTTGGATGTGCAGTTGAGAAGACTGAAGGCTACTAAATCCTTCCACATGAGCTCGTACATCATGTATGCCTTGATCAGGAGTTTTGAATACGCAGGACTACCTCACAGAGGAGTGATTGGAAGAGGACTTGGAGAAGTCAGAGTTTGTGATTCTTATGTTCATTTGCATCATCCACCAGGAAGTAATTACAAGTTAGTCAATGATACCTTCACAATGAACATCACCAGGACACTGCAAGGTGGGATTCACAATCAGATATCTCAAGAGGCACAAGAGCTTGTAAAGAGGTATGGTGCTTGGTTTATCCAATTCCAGAAGTTTACATATATTAGAGTTCATGGGTGTCCTTCACCTCCATATATGTTGCCAAGATATCCGACAGACCGAATAGTATTACTTGAGGTGACTAGGCAGTTGGCAGCTTATGCAAAGGCATTCAGACACAGGCATGGAAATGGAATTCCTGTACCTATCATACTAGGAAATTCAGTTGAGGTATGTCCTAATGCTCCAGCTTTGGATGATGCAGAAAGAGAGTTGGCCTTATATTCATTTTCATTCTTTTCATTAAGGGAGAATTTTGATCCTTATGGGTATATAGAGGAGACAGTTGGTAGAAAGTACAAGCATGAATGTCAGGTAGAGGACTTTTGGATGAATCTCTCAAATGATTTAGAAGTGAAAAGAAAGATGCATTCCAGATTGCCTTTGGATTTCATCAGGAAATGCAAAGTTTACAGAGTGGCCGATCAAGCTCAGGACAGTGGCAGGCACCTCCAGTCATCCTATGATAGAGAGGACAAGGCAGTAAAGATAGATTGGAACGAACCTGAGGTTGTGGACTTAAAAACTTTGATGGCTCCAGTTTTGTCCTGTACTCGCAGATGGGTTGATGTGAAACATCAAAAGTTGAGAGAGCAGAACATACCTATGACTTTTACTTTGGAGGAAAGATCGGCAGAAGGAGGAGCAAGTGCAAGTGAAGGCCATCCTCATCCTAGAAGCACAAGCGAAGGCAATCCTCACCCCAGAAGCGTAAGTGAAGGCAATCCTCATCCTAGAGGTGCAAAGAGGAAGGAAAGACCTGAAAAAAGAGAATCTTCCAAGAAGAAGCAAGAGGCCAATTGAGATCGCTCATCCGGCACATCTTCTCGACAAGAGAAGAGGACACTTGAAGTGGAGGAATCTATGGAATCAATGGTTCAGAATGATAAGCACGAAGAAAGACAGGCATCTCAACGTTTATCAAGTCAATCTCCCCAGGTCAATGAGCTACATGAAGACAAGAATGATGATGAAGCGACATCTCCTCTCCAGAAAGAAGAGCCATTGCCTAAAGAAATACAAGTTAGAGAGACAAGGTCCGCTATTCCAGATTGGTTGAAGGAGAGACTAACAAGGGTGATTGTGATCAAAGACGAAGATAATGTGATTGATTTAGATAACCTTGTTGGAAATTCTCAGGGAGTAACAAAAAAGAAGAAGGCCACCAAAATGTCCAAGATGATCAGAGATGAGACAGGGTCCAGGAAGTTGTAGATAGCTACACCGGCAGTGGACAAGTACGAGGGTGAAATCCTTGCAGAAGAATATGATGTAGAAACCGTTGAGCTTGGTCCACTCACCACTGAGCAGGCAATGGATGAGGCAACTGATTCATTTGAGGCACTTAAAGATAAACTTAAGGAAGAAATGGAAAAGAATAGAAAACTTGAGAGAGAGGTCGGTGCTTGGAGAGGCTACTTTAGCCACCTCAATCAGCCTTTGGGACGTCAGGATCCAGCAGTATCTCCTGTGCAAGCACTTCCCCTTGAATCAGTTGTTGAGGCAGAGAGAGTTAAGAGCTTGGTCCAGCTTATGAGCTCTTGGATTGACAAATCCCATACAGTTGCCGTTGAGTTTGCAACAAGAATGATGCAGACCATTCATCGGGCTATCCAGGTCCTTGAGATCATCCACAACCTAATGATAACAGTAGCCGCCTTTGCTCATACTAAAGATGTTATCATTCCTGTTCTTCAAGTAATCAGGCAAACACCAAGGAAGACCTTAGCACAAGAAAAGATAATGGATGGAGGAGCTCATAATTTACTCCAGTGGTCTACTTTACTCCAGATGAAGGAAGTTCTTTTCGAAGACACCAGCGCCAAATGCAATCAAGTGGAGGAGGTCATCCATCCAATCCAGGACAAGGTGTTTGGGGTTTTATGTACTATTCTTGGCAGAAGAATCGAAGTTGAGACAGATGTGGATCTTCAAGAGTTGGAAGAAAGGGTCAAGGTCATCTTTTGCAAAGATGAGAATGTTATTACAGATGAGCAAAGAGATCAAATGTTTGCTACTATGCTCCTGATTGAGAAAATCAAGGAACTCGAACCTGAATGGGACGCAGCTCTTCTCAAGGCCTTTGATCAGATTATTCACTTGGAGGAACGAATGAGGAATCTTCCCGAGATTCCTATTGCTGAGATTGAAGGAATCGTGTCCAGATTCATTGCATATGCTAAAAAGGAGCATTGGAAAGGGAATAAGGTTCTAGAAGAGAGGTTGTTATAGATGACATGGCACCTTAATTATCATTGGTCTATGTTTCCTAGATTTTTGTGCCAAATTAAATATTTGGCTATGCATTTAATATTGTTCAATAAAAGGGGAACTTTTGTAATAAAACCCTAATTAGGGTTTAGGTGTCGGAATCTCAGCCGTTGATCTTCTTTTGATCTGGGCCGTTCATTGTAATTGAGGATGCTATTTATACCCTCACTCATTTTCATTTTGTCATTAGAAATAGTTAGCAATAAGAAATAGTTAGAAGTTTAGAGCTTTTGGAGAGAAGAAAGTTATTTTGTAGCAAGATTGAGTTTTGAAGAAAGAATTTCAAGCAATTGTTGTCTATTTTGGCTTTGAGATCAATAAAATATTGAAGTTATGGTGTTTTATTGCAATTCTTGTGGCTACCTTCATGGTTGTTTGTTTTCTTGAATCATTCTCAGTCGAAGTAGTATTTAAGTTTGAAGGACTAAGTGTTGGGCTTGATTTTGGTGAGATTCACGTTCCAAACCACTAGCTTCTTACTGATTGTAGGAACGCCTTGTGTGGTCAACTGGAGAGACTTGAATTACTTAAACCTTCAATCGTCATTGAGCCTTGGATATGTGCCTTTGTGGTAGTGTCTATGATCCTTGATGAATTGAAAAATCATTTGTTACCTTAGAAGATCGCATCAATTTCAGTTGGGTTGTTATTTCATTGCAATATTGAAATTGGTAGAATCTTGCCAAGTCTAGCCTACATTGGGTCATTCTTAGGATTAGATTAGAATTTATCCCTTGCAAACCCTACCTTTTGATCTTTTTGAGAACTTGTTAGTTTAGAGAAATCTTGTTCCTGCAGCTCGGAGGACGTAAGGCCCCTTGATGAAACAGCATTCACAACGACCATTGGTGCTTATCCACACATAGAGACCCTACATAAAAAAACATTGGAGTCACCCTGATTGATCCTTTTTGCGACATCTTCAGCAATCAGAGGCTTTATTCAAGAGAGGATAAGGTACCCTTGGGTATTTTATTCTGTGTATGATTGTGTACAAAATACACGTCAACACATCCTTCAAAGTCCACCCCTCCTAGGAAAATTTTGGCAAGCAAAGCAAGTTTGGAAGAAGGACATCCAAGTCCGCCATGGGAAGGAGGATAAAAGCAAATAAAGAAAAACATGTCCAAGCTTATTTAAAATCCGATTTGACCATAAACACTCCAAAGTTCGCCTAGGCAAGAAAGCCTTCCCAGTTGGCAATGAAATGATGACATGGTACCTTAAAGAGAGAAAGATAGCAAGTGTGATGACTTGGCATTTAAAGGCAATTAAAACAATAAAGCATGTGACATGTCAAGAACCTTCTTCAAGTTCGCAAAACTTGAAATTGCACCAAAAGCTAGGAAAATGAAGGGAAAAACCAACCAAAACCTGGACAATGATGACAAACACACCCGCTGATGATTTGACATTAACAAATATGAGTTTTAAACCTCATAAAACGTGACTTAGAGAAGAAAACTATGAATTTTAAAGAAAAATTCATAGGAGTTGTCAATTTTTTGAAAGTTCAAAAATTGAGACAATAGACTCATTCCTCATGTACCGGCTTGATGGGTTTTCTATGGCGTCTTTGAATTAGAATATAATTCCTCTGAATCGTACGACTTCTCCTCTACCCCGTATGGATTTGACTTCTCCACTATCATGTACAACTCCGTGTACGGCCTTATTGTGACCTTTTTCACACATCACCCCATTGCAAATGGGGACCCCCTGTTTTTTTTTTCTTTTTAGGGTTTTTCTTTGGCATCGCAACTGCTTATCACCAGTCTTTTTGCAATGAGGAGATAAAGTTTTTGAGTGATCATCCTAAGCCAAGTAGAGAATTCATGCTCAGAACAGTCGTTGGACATTGTCAAAGTGTTTAGAAGGTCTGAAGGACGAGGATCGCAATTGCTTTGGGTCATTTCTAACAACTTTCTATTTTTAGAAATTTTTTGCTTTTTTGCTTTTTCTAAATTTAGAAAGTTTTGTTTTTGGCACTTTGGACACATTCCGAGAGGCATCTTTTTTGGCTTGCTTTTTTCTTTTTTCTTTTTCTTTTTTCTTTTTGCTTTTTAATGTTTTTTTGAAAGTGAGATTAGGGTTTTATTCCTCAGGTCATATCATCAGTGCCCATGTTCTCAGAATTGAAAATTTTTGTCTCCAAGTGTAAAAAGCAAGGTAAAAACCCTAATCTAGGGTTTTTGTTCCAGATGATCCAGGTATGAACACGGCAAGTCAGAGATGGACATGGCAGTTTGAATGAAGATGTTTGGAAGAGAAGTGGCATGAGAATGAAAATTTGTCCAAAGGAAGATTGAAGTCCGACTAGCCAAGCACATGGAAGAATGGCAGGCAGAGGGTGAAGTCCGCCCTATCTAGAAGTTTGTGAACATGGCATAAAGCATGAGCCAAGTACGCCCTTGGTTGATGGTCTTCAAAGTCCGCCATGGCATAAGAAAGGCCAAGTCTGCCTTGGAGAATTGAAAGATGGTGAGGAAGATGTAAGGTAGGAATGTCTAGACCAAAGCAAAGTCCGCCCTTTGGAAAGGAGTTCCAAGCAATCTTAAAGTTTTCTCTTGCACATGGAAAACATAACTTGAAGTCCACCCTTTGGAAAGGAGTTCCAAGCAATCTTAAAGTCCGCCTAGCATGTGTGAGAGGATGGCAAACATAACTTAAAGTCTGCCCATGGTCAAGATAGAGAAGATGGCGCATGGAAGGTAAAGTCCGCCATGTCCTGTCCAAAAATATGTGAACTCCGCCCTCCTCTTAACATGGCCAAACATAAGCAAAGTCCGCCATGGCAAGTCAAGGTTGGGAGGATAGAAAAGAATATGTCCAATGAGAGCCAAAGTCCGCCTTGACAAGGAGAAGAGATGGCTAGATAATTAGCAAGTCTGCCCAAGGCATAAAAGGCATGACACAAGGAAGGTAAAATTTGCCTAAGTCCAAGCACCATCCAAAGTCCGCCTTGGCACAACTCTCCTCAACTCCACCTTGTCCAAGAGAGCATGAAGTCCGCCTAGGACTGTCTAAAGACCTTCCAAGTCTGCCATCTAGACAAAGTTGTAAGGAAAGAAATCAAGAAAAGCAAACAATAAAGCAAAGCCAAAACAAAGTTGGCAAGACTTCCTCCAAGTCCGCCAAAGAAGAAAGACACGGTTAGAAGAAAGAGATATGGCTTGTAATCTCTCAAGTTCGCCTAGGTGGGAAAGGCAAAAATCATGGCAAAGGAACCTTGAACTTCGCCTAGCTTTAGGATGGATATCCAATGCACTTCAAAATCCGCCAAAGACACATGTAAAGACATGGGCAAACAAACTTCTAAATCCGCCAAAGACACATGTAAAGACATGGGCAAACAAACTTCTAAATCCGCCTTGTAGAAAAGCAAGGCAAGGTTACAAGAGGGATAAAAGCAAAACACAAGGTAAAGAGAAGAATGTCTTATGCCTAGCAAAGTCCGCCTAGGCAAGGAAAGGTGGGGATTTGGCATGATAAAAGATAATAAAATTTTGCCAAGATAAATTGCACAAACACAAGTTGCCAAGATATTCCAAGTTTGCTTAAGCATAAATGGAATATGTGAAGATGCCTAAACCAAATGAAAATTCACCCATGACCTATGGGTGAGACATGAAGATGTCCAAACTCTCATGAAGTCTGCCATGCCACCATTGGCAAATGGCTTGGGAAATAGGAAGTTCACCTAGAGAAAATTGGCAAAATAATGTGACAAGTTCGCCCATGGCTAAAGGAATAACAATTTTGACCAAGAAACACATAAAATCAACCATTGAAGGGTTAATTAATTGAATGGGTTGGAAAATAAAACTTGACACATAGAATATTCTTATATTTTTTTCCAACACTTAGAATTATTTTCAAAGGGAAAATAAATTCGACATAGAGAGAAATTTTCAAAAAATGGCTAAATCAAATCTTGACTAAGTGTTGAAAAGAAAACGAGAAGAAAGAAGGAAAAAAAAAAGAGGAAAAGTAAGGAGAAGATGAATAAATTCCTTGTCCAAGGGCGGAGTTCGTTCTACTCAGCACAAGCCAGATCCAAAATTGAAGGCAAATCCACAGGCAAAGTGTGTCCAAGCTTATAAATGGTCAAAATCTTGGCTAGGTGCTGGAGAATCCACATGAAGGTGTCACAAAATAAAATTGACTAGCCAAAATTTGGCTAGGTATGGGAAATACTTCACAAAAAAAGTTCCAACTTCCTCCATTGTGGCGTAAGCACGGAGGCATTCTTCTCCAAATTCAAGACACTTGAAAGAGTTTCCAGGCATCAAGAAAGAAAGTCTTCAAACCTGGCAAAATATAGAAATAAATTCCAGGCTTCTTGAAGGATTTCATCTCCTAAAGAGTCAAAGACAAGCTCCCAAACATCATCAGATAGTGGCAAGAAGACTATTCCAAACAAATTTCCATACTAAGGCAATTTTTCGGCACCAATTGGAGAATTCAAGGAGGACATTCAACAATCAGATTGTTCCAAGTCAGCATGTCCAAGTTCAATGAACCTGACTTGTCCAAAAGCTTCTAGAAGGAACACTTCACAATGCAACAATCTTCTATTTTATTATTGGTTTATATTTAGCAAGAAGGACAAGTGTCCTCAAACGTAATTTCCTCATTGGTCGAGGGGTAGTTAATTGTAACAAACCCTAATTAGGGTTTTATAAATTGTAATCTCGATCGTTGATTTGAAATCAATCCTAGCCATTGAATTGTAATTGGGCAGCCTATAAATTGAGCTCACCCCCCCTCATTTGTAAATCATGGGAGTATGTTGCAAAACATGTTGAGATAAGTAATTGTTGCTTATGATTGCCAAAGTAATAAGTAATACATTGTTCGAATTTATGGTGATTACTTGCCTTATTTTGGAGTTTGCATGGTTCTTATCCCTCATCATAGTTTAGATTTTATTTCAAGTTGTTAGATGAATGAAGGATTTGATAGCTTAGATTGGTGAAACTTTTCTCATAGTTTCTTTGGATAGATGATTTTCATTCAATGTTTAAAGTTAGCCTGAGCTTTGATGTGGATGCTTAACTTCTACTTTGAGTAATATTGTTCAATTGTTGGTATTATTCATAAGTGTGAAAATCTTGAGCACAACCTTAGAAGATTGCACATGCTTTGCGTAGTTGTCCTAAGTGTGGTGAAACAAAGTGTTGTTATTAGTTTCACCCACTCTTTACCTTCTCTTGAATTCTTAGGAATAGATTAGAATTTCTAAACCCTTATCTCCTTTTCAGTTTTCTTGAAATCAATGATCCAAAACTCAAACGATAAATCTCCATAGTGAATTGAACAAGCCAAGAGTAAGTCCCCCTTGTATTTCAGCATACATAACCAAGGAGGCCATCCAACACAAAGTCGCATGTTCGCACATATAAACCTTGGAGTCGCCGTGTGGTCTTTCTTGCAATCTTGGCACACGTAGTGATTTTGTTCAAGAGAGGGTAGAATATCCTTGGATATTTTATTCTAATGTTCGGTAAATGATAAAACACATACCAAAAGGCCTCAACCCATGTGTCCTCTTCTCCTGTCTATACAATATATGAGCTAGTTCCACATACACTCTTTCATTCCCATACAGCTTATTGTCCCACCTTTTGTACAGCGTGCAGGATTTCCTCCCGTACGGCTTGTTTATGGTTTCTCCATATGACCTCCTCCCCACTTTCCTGTACGGTGCGCTCACGTACAACCTTTTCTACTTCACGTACGACCTTCTCTTCTTCATGTATGGCTTACCTGGCACCTCATCCTCTCCCACGTATAGTGTCTTTTTTCCACCGTTTTCACCTCTGTACAGACTATGCACTTTTTGTTCGTTGTACAGATTACTTATTCTCATGCTTGGTTAGCTACTTCTCCCTACATATGGTCTCTACTTGTACAGTATCCTCCTTATGTACGGTGTTCTTCCCTCGTATGGATCCCTTGCATATGACTTGCCAAGCTTGGATGGTACTTCATCTCCTTCGTATGGCTCACTTCTTTCCACTCCCCTATACGTCATGCAGTCCTTCCTTTCGTATGAGTTACTTTCTTTCACTCCAACATAGGATGTGTGGTCCTCCTTTTCATACGGCTCTTTTGCTTTGCTCACATACCACCTACCAATCGTTTCCTCATATGGTTCAAGACTCTCATACAGCCAAGTATCCCTTCCTCCATACAGACTGGGAAGATTGTTGTTTGTGGCATACGATCCTGCGACTAAATTCTTGGCGTTCGGCATGAGGGTCGAGGAATGCCATGGCCAAACTCTTATAGTGTTGTCCTCTGAATGTTGTCATGCCCTCCATTTAACTTTTTAATTTTTATTGACTTCATTGTATTTTGCATTTTATTTTCATTCTCCATCTTCATACTATCAGATACATTGTCCATAACTTTACACGCTTTCATCGATTGCTCTACACCAAGGGTTGTAGCTTTAAGGAAATTACATGTTGGCGAAAATACCTTGTAGTCCTCCATTTGCTAGTGGAATAATCCATTGAGGGAACTTGTTTCATCCTCCACGCAATCTTCCAGTTCCAGTACCCCTTCATCATTAGGTTCCATGCCTTTGCTCCCTTCGTCCATACCTAACTCTCCACCCTCGGACTCTGAGTCAGAGGATGCTAATTTTTCACTCACCGCCTGATTCCTCAGGTCAATGACGTACTTCCTCCCATCACTCTCGAGAGTGTATTCCACTTCCAATTATGATTCGCCTTGGCCGTAATCAACCATCCCCTCCCAAGGAGTGCATCATACGCCTTCTCTACAATGGGATGACTATGAAGTCCAAGAAAAACTGTTGTGTCCCAATCATTACTTTTTGTGCCATCAATGTTCCCAACGGCTCAATGCCATGCTGGTCAGCACCTACCAAGTGGAAGGTCAGCAACCAGAGTGTTGGCTTCCCTAGACATTTTCAAGTGTCCTATGGCAACACATTAACTCCTGAGCCCCCATCAACGATGGTGTTTTCCAAATTTTGGCCCATTATTTCCATCTCGAGAACATTCAGTTCCTCCTGATGCTCACCATCAGCAACATTGGATAGCTGGCCTAATTCCCTTAAGGGTGGTGGTTTTACCGTCAACTCCTCCTCTTGTGGTTTACATTATTTCTGGATGACTGTGTCATCACTAATTGTGTTCGCAATTGCCATTCTCAATTGACACGTAGTTTGAAGGTTTGCCACCTTGATGGGTATGGTTGTCTGTAGCACCTGCCGAACTATGTTCTTCTCTGACTCTCGCAATGACATACCTGCAATTCCATTCAAGGTTACTCGTTCCTTCGCCAACACATGTTCTACTTGGGCTATGGCTTCTCAGAGTCGTTCCTTCTCCGTACAAGCATCTAGGTGCATTGCCTTCTTCCTCTATGCTCTCATGATTGCCAAAACTATGCCCTCTTGTTACTCCACGTCCAGCATATTAATACCCTTTTGCTTTGGCCAGTTGGTGTCTTCATGATCACCTAGTCCACACCATTTGCACAATAATTGTACATTGTCTTTCTTGTTTTGGCAGTCTCTTGCAAAGTGTCCCCATTTGCTACATTGTCGGCACTGTATGATAGGACGTCCTCTGGAGTCGTACTGTATTTGATTTCGCCCTCATTGATTTCCATAACCGCCTGGCGATACATTTTGTGGTTTTGATGGGCTAGACTCATCTTGTGTGAAGAGTATCTGTGTACTTCTAGTCTTCAAATTATATGGACACTCCTTGATTGAATGCCCCAACACTTGGCGAATCTCACAAAACATATTTCTAGGACAATTACCTTTCATGTGCCCCTTGTTGCATTCAATACACCATAGTTCGTTACTTTCTTTATTGGTTCCTTTCTCGGCCTCCAATTCATTCATCATCCTCAACATATCCCATCGAAGGGCTTGTACGGTTTTGGATTCTTCGTCACTGCTACCTTTAGTGCTCTCGTCATCATCAGTCTTCCTCTTCTCTCAGGAGGAGGTTTTGTTTTCATTCTCAATGTCCATCACCTAATTGTAAGCATCAGCGTACGAGGACGAAGGCACTACTTTCATCTTCTTGCACAGCGAGGGTATCAATCCCTTAGTGAACCACCTCTTCTTCAACCCGTTGATTGGTTGGTTCTCCATCTTGTTCAATAGCTCTTTGAGCCTACAATTGTAAGCACGTACACTCTCATTTTTCCCTTGCTTGGTATTATAGATTTCGGCCACGATCTCGTTGTCATCCCGCAGGAGTTTGAACTCCTCTTCGAATGCCTTCTTCAGTTCACTCCACCCGACCTTGTCCTTAGCATCTACATCTGTGTACCAATCAATAGAAATTTCCCAAAGGGTGGCGGGAAATGCCTTCAACCAATAATCGTGGTCATCTTGGCCACTTGCCTCCCATATCGTTATACATGTCTTGCAATGCCATACAGGATCCTCCGATCCATCCCCTATAAATTTAGGCAATTTCTGCTTCTCCTAGGTGTTTATCATTGTTTTCACTCGAAAGGTACCGAAGGAGTCTTTGGCTCAGGCCCCCTTATTCTCGGTTCCTCGACGAGGGACAAGTTCCTGCAAATTCGTTTCTCACCTGCTTACCCCCTTGTGTGCCAAACCTAGGGGACTGTTTCAACTGCTTCGTTTTGGTGCTTTCCTGCACTCTCAGCCACGCACGCATCCTCTACACATCCACCTCCATTGTCCCCAACACTCTGGGTACTTCCAGGTGTGTCGGACCTGGGTGGACTGTTCTAACCGCTACATTCTGGTGCTTTCCTTGCACTCTCAGCCACGCGTGCGTCCTCTACACATCCACCTCCAGCGTCCCGACACTCTGGGTACTTCCAGGCTCTGACTCATCCTTGTGCTCCCTCCAGTCGAGGGCCGACGGATCACCTAATCGCTTGGTCTTGACCACCCTATGGCCTCTTCTCCATTTTATTGGGGTCTACAGGCATGAATCACTCAAGACTGACCCGACTTCTTTTAAGGCAATGGCTCCAAAATGTTTACCGCTATAACTGATAAATTAAATACAGGAAATAATAATGTACATGACAATGCATACCAAACACGGCAGTAAAATATATCTTTATTCACACATGTAATTATTACAGAGAAGAAGACTAGAGATGGTCGGCCAAGGATTACAATTCACCCGAGTATATCGTACTTCCTTCCTTGGCAGTACACAACATATTTAAAGGACCCGACAATTGCCGAGAGGTACACAACCGTCAACCAGCCGACACATAACTATCCGAGAGTGACAACCCACTTAATACAATTAATTAATATATTGTCAGGTGACCAAAGTTATCAAACATAACAATAAGCATTTTATGCCAACTACACTTAACATGAACTGATCCTATTTGCTGCTGGTAATTTAACAGATCAGTACAATGAATTTTCTTGACCTCTTGGAGAATTTAAATCAATAGTGATCACCTTATCTTCTTTTTCATAGCACGCTGTTTCTATTTACTAATTTCCTGAAATCAGAGTCCTCGCCTTATTTTTTAAAACAGCTTGCTTCTTTATTGTGATTATACTTTTTGTAGATTCTTCAAATAGTCTATCAATTGACAAATATATCACTACAATGTTAAAGTTGCATCCTTGGAGTGACAATTATCTAGCACAATTTTAGTGCAAGCAGTAGTTAATAAAACGAAAACTGATTATGTGCTAACAACAGAGAGAGTTAAGGAAACATACCTGATGTCCTCCAGTTGAATTCAGAGATCCCTTCTTCTTGGGAACTACATTAATGTCATTTTCCAAGAAAACACAAACCAAAACCTGTGTAAGACTTAGTAGTCAAAACAAGTCAAGGTCTAAGAAGAAATCAAATTATATGAATATCTAATCAATTTATATTTAGACGCCAAAGATGACAAGGATAAAGAACATATGTTTAGTTGGTTGGAACATGCTTACTCTTTTTGCTTCCAGATGCATTTTCTTCTGTTACTTTACTCGGGACTTCTTTTAGACAGATGGAGATGGCTTTCATATCTGTTTCACCCAGCTTTTTCTTTGAAACCTTAACCCCCTATTACAAATTATAAATTAACAATAAAGTAATATTTACCAAGGTAGAAAGGAAACAATAAAGAAAATATAATACATGCAGATTTATTACTCTACTTAAGAGGTCTTCTTAAGCCTTGCATTTGTTACCTTTGTGATAGCATTTGCACTTCCTCCTATTACCTAGAAAGATCACATTAAGTGTTAACACACCTGCAACTCTCACAATATGGAGGCAGACAAGGAAAACATTGAAGAAAATTACTACTCTACAGAAAAGGCCCTTTCCTTGACCCTTACATTTGGTATACTTGTGCTAGCAGTTAAACTTTGTCCTATTTTCTACAAAGTTCATATTCAGTGTCAATACACCAGCAATTCTCACAATAAACATGAATAATCAATAATATTAAGCAAATATTTCTCCATACTAGATATATTCTTTATGATACATAAGTGTCTTGCTTGTTCATTGTTCTTGAACAGTTAAGGTGCAATTCAACATGTTCAATAAAAAATTGGTATATACTTACATCCTTACTTTTTCTCCCAAATGAGGTATTCTTGCTTTCAGCTTTAACCGTTTTTTGTAGAATTTCTGCATGCAATCAATAGTTGAGTTCAAATCCAATCACACAATAGTAATTTCAATCGAAACACAAATTTTACTTTACCAACCAGCAGATGGTTTTCTCCTTGCAAAAGTTGGAGCTTTGAGAATAGACTGTCTGCCTTCTGTAGCTATTGCTGGGGAGAAGAGTTTGTCCGGTTCTACTTCTTCTGCTTACAATCTAAATATTAGCTTACACTTGAAAGTTTGAAACCATATTCACATTATTATTAACATATATTACTTCATTACTCAAACATACTCAAATTCACTCATATCATGCATATATTTGCTGGTAAAATGTTTGAAGCATTTTAATATTGGAAAAATCATTAAGAGACTTGTAACCCTAAATTATTTTATTCTCACCATTTGATATGGCAGTAATGTCCTTGGTCAGGCCATCAGAATCCTGAATCTTGTTAACAGATTGCCCTTTTCTTCTCACTATAAGGGTTTTGAGTCAATATCAGTTTAAATGCAACACCAACTCTACTCATGTTAATATCTAGAAGGGAACCACAAAAAATACCTAAAGATGTGCCTTTTCCTTGGTTAATTCTACGGTTAATGAAGTGTGGTACTATTTTAACAACATTCTTGGATTTTGTTCTCGGAGTTGGACAAATACAAAATTGCTTCTCATCTCTTTGAGACATATCCTGAACATATTCTTTTTTAGGTTCAATTGTTGCTAACAATGGTTTTGATCTGCGAAAATCTATTCAGCATGTTATATAAAATTAGTTTCCCCTCTTTCACCAGCTCTGCATACATAAAAGAGTTGATAGCATTGAAAATAGCAGCAAGAATCTTAAAGATTGCTGATTGTTGATACCAAGGCTTGATATGGCAATTGTCAAAGAACTCAATGTGCAGTCACCCAATGCGCATTTTTGGTCTTTGTGATTCTCAATAGAACAGTGGGGTCCAAGTATATCTTTCGCTGTGACCCATGTACTGACTTCCAGGGATGAATTAACTTGACCTGTGCTCTGTCAAGGAAAACACTAACCATGTTAAGTGTTTTATAGGTGATTTAAGGACTGACTAGCTGAAAAAATATGCAGTTTACTTTTAGTGCTGGGGTCTATTTTATTTCTTACTATATATAATAACCTCTTGTGGATTGATATAAATAAAAGTAAAGGAATTTTTTAGGACTTCCCTTTTGGAAGCCCACATGGAGATTGTTTCCCATTTACAATAAGGTGTACATCCAACCTCCCTCAAGAATCAAACCTAAGGCCTCCTCTAAACACATGCCTTAACCATCAAGCCCAGTCAGGTTGCAATTGCCACTTGAAAGTTTACAACCAAGCTCTTTTAATCACTTTTACTTAATTTCTGTAACAGCAATGTTAATGATAAGATACTAATTAATATTACATAGAAAGCACAACTACCTCAAAATTTGGAGTGCCTCCATCAAAGAAGTTCCATTCTGTATTCCAAAAGAAAAATATTTAATAAATCAATAAACATTATAGTTGTTCTTGGAATAGTTAATAAAAAAATTAGATTGCAGATTGTTTACAAATATGATCATACAAGAAACTAAGACAATTCATAGATCCTTTCAAGAAATACATGAGACCAATATAAGCTCCTTCCGAACACTAATATTAGACAATTTTTAGAAATCTATATTAGAAACCAACTACGGAAGACCCAGAGTCGCAACTTAGAAATCCACCTTAGATATCACAGCCACACTAGAAACCAACAATGAAAGACCAAGAGTCAAAACTTAGAATTCCAGATTAAATGTCACTTTGGGGATTTGAATTTGTATCTCCACAATGAGAACCCAAGTCATTAACCAATTGAGCTCAAACCCTTGAACAAATAGTTCATAAAATCAATATCCTTAATTTGCTTTTGAGCTTATTGGAAATGTAAATTCTTTGAAGTTGTAGATTCAATGAAAAAATTATACCTGCAATACATGTTTTAAAGTTGTCAAGAGCATGTAACACTTTTGAAGCTCTTATTGTATGAGCCACTGGCATCAGTCCAGATCTTCTAAACACAAGACTTGAAGGGAACCTAATATAGTTTAAATTTTCAGCAAAAATGTTCCACAAAGGACAAAGATATATTGGCAGCATGAAAAAGTTTCTCATACACTATAAACGGTATCCTATCCAAGTAGAAAGGAAAATTGAATTCTTCTAAATTTTGCTTAATATTAATAAACATGAAATTTGGTATGGCAAATAGATTTTACCAGGTTTTATATTTCTCCTCATACGTAGTAAATTGAACATTTACATAGAAACAATCTTTGGGAAATTCCAAACCATTCTGAAAGAAACACATTCCCTCTATCAGTAATAACAAAAAGTCATAGGTGGTTTTCTCACTGAAAGAATAAGGAAAGAAATTGCAAGTCACTAAGAAAATTAAATCGATCCCATACTTTATGTAGCCAAAACTGTTTCGATTCTTGGAAATCCTTGTTTTGTGGGGGTATTTTACTCAAGCCTGTTATCATCGTATAAATTGTTTAGGTCCAACAAAACAAAGTTATCCATACATTAGCATTTAAGATCAGATTCAACCGTAAAATTAATCTTACCCATTATACAACCTTCTATCAAGGAAGGAAGCACAAAACATTTTATCTTTTCAAGGCCTGAATCATCCCACAAGTTCCATAACCAATCTTCCAAGTTGACTTCACAGCCACTATCAAATCTTTCTTCCATTTCCATCGGCAAGAAATCCCTGATCTGGACGGTTATCCAATTAATGATCGCCTTACTTTGAAAATTCTATTCATGATTCTAAGACAACACTGTAAAAGATTTAACATTTAAAACACTTATATTGCAACATCAAGAAATTTCTGGCCTATATTTTTGAAACATAAAGTATCCTCAAATTATTATTTTTTATTTTTTATTTTTTGCAAATATTTTACGAAATAACAAATGAATAACAATGCAAGAAACTGGTTTTATTCTTTTCCAAAAGATATGAAATACAGTAGCAACATTTTAGAAATATACATCCAGCTTTTATAACTTTCAGAATTTTAATCCAATAAAATACTAACCCTTACCTGCTGCAAAAGGAAAAATGACAGAATATAGCAACAAAATGGCCATTGTTATAAGTCTAAATTTCTAATATAACTTAGAATTTGTTACATGTTCTCCACATCACAGCCATAATCAAGAATTTATCCATTTCAATCTCAAAAAATGTGTGACCACAATCAATTTACAAAAACTCATTAGTTTGAAAAACTTGACTTTGACATGACAACCCCATCGCTCAACCAGAAATGACTATTACTGAATTTTGACTTGAAACATTAAGGAATTTGATAGCAAACAACTACTAAGTAGCACAATCATCAAGTTTTGCGTTGGGTACAACACAAACATACTTAAAGATGTTGTCTTTTGTTTCCTACAAATTAAAATTAAAAATTACAATAAACTTCGATTCTCTAGAAAAGTTGATAGATTATTAAACCATTCACCAAGGTTCCATTCAATCTGGAATCTACCTACGCTTGTGGCATTAGAATGCAAGGGGTGAGAGCAAGAATAAGTTTTGTGACTCTGGAAGAATACATTAGTTTGTGACCTAGTAACTAAACTGAAGAAACTTCATACTTTGCAAGGCATGGGGTGAGAGTGAACAAGTTTTTTGCAACTTTGGAAGAGTAACTAACTTTGTGACCTAATAACTAGACTAAAGAAACTTCATACTTTGCAAGACAAATCCTCATAGTGTGTTTCTTGAAGCTTTTAAGTTCAACTAAAAATATAAAAATTCAAAGAAAAAAATTACTCTAAATTGTAAATTAAAAAAAACATGGATTTTGGCTGCTCCATTTCACTTGTATTATCTTTATATGATTCTAGGCGCCTTATCCCAAATTGGGAACCTCTTACTTTTTTGCAATGCTCCCAAAATTTCACCACTCACCAACATTCAACATCACCTTATCATTAAAAAATAGCCAAAATAAAACAAACTTTTTCAAATTGCATTCTAATCAATAATGGGCCAAATTACAGATTTTGTCCATCCTTTGATTTCAATAATTTTTCTACTATGAAGCATTCCTTTTTAAATTGACAAATATTACAAGTTTGTTATTTCCAATGTTTTACACGAACACATCCCTCAAATAAAAAACTCATAATTTTCAAGACAGGTATAATATGTCCACCCATCACCCCCCCATCACCAATTGCAAGAAGAAACAACCTTGAGACATCCTTGAAGGGAAATCCCTAGGAACATTTCCCTTGTAGGAGGAAACCAAGGAACTCATCTCTTTACTGTACCAAGGATAGCAAGGAGTCCCCTATCACAAAAAATATTCCATTTTTTTTCAAATGTACCAAGTCAATTTCAAGACATTAAGATTTGTGATTGTTTCAGTGGACATGCTCAAGTTGGGTTTCAATTTTCAAGTTTAAACAACATTGATATATTTGGTTAGGACTTTCTCTATAGAAGATGCATGTTCTTGACGTAGGGGAGAAATTTCTCCCTCTTGCCTCCCAAACCTCAACACAACAAACAAGAAAATCTAGCAGAGACTCTCTGCTACCAAATTCAATTCTACACACAAAAATGAGATTATACACAACTACAAACAAATGTAATTATACACAACTACAAACAAATGTACTTCAAAAAATTTATTGAAATTTATATCAAACAAATTCACCGATATCCACAACTCATTGCAAATGGCCCTTTAATGGCCTCTCAACTCTTCATACTATACCCTACACACAAACTCCACAATCCCTTCACCCTTTTACTTCTTCGCCACTTGGTCTTCCAACTATGACCCAAACTCATGTTTTATCAAGCGGTTTGTATTCAATCACAACCTTTTCTTATTTCAAGTCTTCACAAGCTCTGAGATTTTCTCACACCTCTACTTGTTTTTGTTTTTTTTCTATTAGTGCACCTCCCTCTATGCAACATGCCATTCCTTCCTACGCAACACTTGACTCTTCTCACTCCTCATGCACACCTTGTCTCCCTTGAAATTTATCTTCTCTCTATGCAAGCCCTTTCTTCTTTCTACACACCCCTCTTTAGCGATGCCCCCACTCTAAGCAGCTACACCTCCATTTTGTGTTGGGGTCTCTCCTCTCTCCCCAATGTCATTCCCCTTCTTCATTCCTCCACACTCATCCTTGTAGGCCTTGTCCTTTTGTACACGTCTGGAATCTCTTCCATTTTACTTCGCAGCCCTCTCTACACTATGCAGCTCCTCTATTCAATGGGGCCCCCTTTTTCAAATTGCCATTCCAATGTCTTATTTGATCCCCCTCTTCCCATTTTTGACTTTTCTAATTAATACATTTTAAATCAGCATACATCTCCCCTATTTCACATTCAATTCCATTACACTTCATACCTCACCCATTTCATCTACCAGTTCGATACCTGGGTTTAATTGCACCATTTTTTTCTTTCTTGAGCCAGATATTCTTTCATGTTGCGTCCTCTGAATGGTTGATTGTTCAGCCATCAATGCCCACGTTCCATTCATTCTTTCCTGAAGCTTGACAAGTGGCATAATTGTTTTTTGCTAAGGAATTTATTTACCTTCTTACTCGATTGAAATGGTTTTTCCTGTCTTTATTGATGAATGTTCTTTTACTCTTTATTAACCCTGCACAGAATATTCCTTTAAAAGAAATGGTTGCCATCAGGAGGATAACGCCATGCATTTGCTTGAAAGTATATAAAGTTTCCTTTTTTTTCCTCTTCAAATTCACTTTGTACATACCTTGCCTGGGCCTCTCTCTATTCCTGTTTGTCAAATGCTCCTGTATTAGACACACCTAGTAGAAACTTTGTGAGCACAGGCTCACAAAAGTGGAGTTGATTGATAGAATTACCCTTTGAGATTGCAAACAATCTACAGAAAACTCCATGATTGTGTCAATTGCAAATGAAACTATTTTTTTTCCCTCTTCTTCCAACATCTCACCAGAACAACTGTCACCCTCCTCTCACAACTCTTCTTACCACTCTTCTCTACTCTCCTGGATTGGCATCCACCATGTACTGTCCACATTCGTCAATAGTTCTCTCCTCTCTTTGTTTCCTTTGTGGATCCAATCCACCATCAACCAACCTCCTCCACCAAATATCCTCTCTACTTTTCCCCTCTTTCGTGGAGTTCAATCCACCACGAACCGAACACCTCCACCAATTTTCACCTACACAATCTTTCACAACTTCCACATACAGATATGCAACATCCATATTCCACCTTGTCACTACATAATCCTCTTTTTCAACACACAAATCCATCTCAAATTCTTTATTACAAAAATCATAAATATTTACCTCATTACCTTCTATTGCAACTTTTGCTACACCTACAATCAATTTATCGCATTCTTCTTCAATCTGAATTAGTAAATTATCCTTTTCACTTTCACATGTATCCTCTAAAGGATTTTTTTTTTCTGCAACTCATTATCCTCACATCCATTTCCATAATAACATTCAAAAAAATTAAACTTTGCATCATTTACCTTCACTATTGCAACTTTTTCTTCACTGTCACTTATCATATCATTCAAACATAAATCAATTTTGGTTCTAACATCATCAAAATCTGATATTTCTCCTTTCCTTACCGCTGCAACATAATTTTCAACCTCCACATATCCATCCATTCCATTCAAATCATTCACATGCAAATCAAAATCATCAATAAACTCACAAAATATAAGTTTTACATTTTCTTTCACTGCTGCAACTTCGTTGTGTTTTTCAATGTGCTCCATTTCACTCAACTCTTTTGTTGCTGCTGCAACCTCCATATTTTCATCCTCCATGTTATAGACATTCTTTAGCTTCAGGCTCTTGAATCTCTTCGTATTCATCCTCCTCTTCTTCCTCTGTGTCACATGTATGACATTCTATTGCATCTTCTTTCTTTCCTACATTCAAAACATCACTAGAAAGATAACAAAAAATTACCTTCAACTCTTCTATTTGTTGCTTTTGTTCTTTTCAACTCCATTGCCATTCCGTTTGCTTGTTGCTTCAACTTTATAAATTCTTCTCTCAATTCAATCTCTTATTCTCTCTTCGATTTTCTCGAGTACAAAAATTGTCAAAATCTGTCCAATGACAACCTCTTTCTCTTTCTCTTTTCCATACTCAAAGAATCAAAAAGCCTCAACATATAGCCTCTAAGTAGCTCCTCTTGCAACATGCGCATTCATCTGCAAGCAAAATGCACACTTTCCACCCTCACATCCTGGTGCAAACTACCTCCAATCGGCACTTCTACCTACACACTCAGGAACTCCCGCTATAATACCACTAATGCAAGGGAGAAAGTTCTCTCTCCTGCCTCCCAAATCTCAACACAACAAACAACAAAACCTAGCAGAGACTCTGTTGTCCTCATTTTTGTTTTCAAAAATGAAGGACCATTACATAAAAAATTTGTAAAAAAAATGAAAATTTTACTCTATGGCATGCTTCTCGAGGCATAATTTCGACTAATCCCTGGACTGGCTTAATCCTCAGTCCATCCTCGAACTACATTTCGAATTTCATCGCATTTTGGTTTCGTTTGCTATGTCTTTCCTTCAATTTCGGGTTTTTTCTCCCTGATTGCAGGTGGAGAATTTTCCTTGAACTGCAAGTTTTAATGATTTCCATTGTTTTGGTCTTTGTAGGGAAATTTTTAGCTAATTACAAGTGCACTTTATTGAAAAATAAAAACTTGTAATTTGCTTTTTATTTCCCCCTTGATGCTTTTTGGCTTTTTTAGTTAAAATAGGGATTTTTTGGTTAAGTTACAAGTAAACTTGTAATTCTTTTCTAAAACCCCTACTTTAATGGTTTTTGCTTGTAAGAGGGATTTTAAACCTCTATTACATGTGTGCAAGTGAATTATAACTTGTTGTAGGGATTTTATTTTCCCTTTACAAGTGATTTTAACCTTGCACATCTCTCTCCAAAACCCGATTTTGCCTAAGAATGAGAAAAGTGAGATTTTAAACTTGCTATTTGTTCCAAAAAACCCGATTTTGCCTATAAAGTGCATTTTTTAAGATTTTAAACTTGCTATTTGGTCTAAAAAACCTGATTTTTGCCTTATAGTTGAAAAAGTGCATTTTAAACTTGTTATTTCCTCCAAAAAACCCGATTTTCATTGTTTCATGCATATTCGAACTTGTTATTTGTTCCAAAAAACCCGATTTGCAAGAAAAAACGTTTTTTGAGGATTTTAAGCAAGTTTTTGTGGAGAAATTTTTGGAGGAAGAAGGCGTTTAGGATTCCTTCCTATTTTCATGCATTTGTAGACATCTTTCACGCCATTTGGAGGTTAAGATTGTTGGTTTCTTGGTTTATAATAGCAAACACGTTTTTACCAAAAAACACGTTTTCCTCCTTCAAGGATGCCACGAATCAGCAATCTCCTAAATCGTTTTGGCTTGGTATGCTAAGGCGTTGAGGTTAGAAAGAGTCTTGGCCACTTTTCATGCCATTTCCCTTGCATTTGACACCACGTTTTTATGCAAATGGTGTTTTTATAAAACATGGCTAGGGTTTGGCATTGTGGATTGTCTCTATTTATTGGATTGTCTTCTTCATTCCAAGATTGTTGCATCTTTTGGAGAGGCATTTTCATTTTGAAACAAGGTATGTTTTCTTTTCTTTCCTTGTCTCATTTTCTTATTTTCTTGTTTTCTTAGTTTTCCTCTCTAGTTCTCAATTTGTAAATATGTTGTTCTTGTCCCAAAATTGGTTTTGTGAGAGAGTTTTGCCCTTTGATATGCAATTTTTGGATTGCATTGTTCTTCCCCATTTTCCCTCTTTACTTTTATTCAGGATTTTAAATCCTAATTACAAGTTGGCTGGAAATCTTTGTTCTTCCCTTACGGTTGAAGAATTTAACCATTTCTGGTTAAAATCCAAGTTGAAAAAGTGTGAAATACCCTTCCTTTCAAAATCGGGTTTTAAGAACCGGATTGCATGTTGAAAAGTTTTTCCCATTTTCATGAAAATGACATTCCCGAATTTTTCCCATTTTTATCCATTCATGTCTCCCATATCCACACTTTCCATTTTCGTCATTTTCTGCAAGTCTAATTCTCATTTTCCATCCATTTCTCCACTTGCAAATTTACAAGTGTACTTGCATTCGGGTTTTAAAAATCCGATTGCATGTATGCCCTTTCCAACTTGTATACTTACGAAAATTTCCCCAAGATCCAAAATTGGTCAAAGTCAAGATTCCCCCATTTCCATTTATTTCCCCTCTTTCTCTCACAAAGTCGTGAAGTTCAAGAGTCGAAGTTTTTCCCATTTGAAAAAGGAAAAATGTTATTTGCAGCTGAATATGATGTTGCCTTAACACTTTTAAGTCTTCATCACAGTATTCCAGGTTGTCTATCAATGTCAGATTTGCCGTCATCTCCAATTCCAAAAAAGATGAAGTACAAATATGACAAGTACCAAAACGAAGTTGCGCCTTCCCAAGTTTCCTCTCCTTTGGATCGTATCAGAGATATAGAGATAGGACATGTAGACATGTCAGAATTTGTCAAAAGGATTGAGGATCCACAAGATAGCAATATGCAGCGCCTGTTGGACAAACATATCCATCACGCATCTTCTTTCCCGGTGGCTGCCCTTGATCTGAATTATTTTGTCAATTCAGAGGACAATACCCAAAGCAGAATTTGTGGTATTATAAACAAATAATAAACCATATAAAAAAATTATTTCATTGAAAACATGTAAGAACCATACAATTTTTGGCAAAACTCTATGAAAGAGAGTTGTGTGCCCTTGAATTTATCCCATTTGGGCAAACTCTGTAAAAGAGAGTTGTATGTCTGGAATGTATCCAATTTGGACAAACTCTGTAAAAGAGAGTTGTATGCCTAAGCCTGTACAATTTAGGCAATCTTGTGAAGGAGCGTATGCCTATAACTCTGTAACTCCATAACTCTCCAACTCCTTGCAATTGGATTCGAATTGAGCTTATTTATAAGCTTTCAAAGAAGCTGAACGGCCACTACATTTATGTTTACATCGGAAGTCAAAAAGACAATCTAGTATTGAAAGGTTATTACATTTATATGAGAACAAAAATTAATTAAAGATTAAAATATTTAATTCTCTAACTTATTTCTGATCATTACTCCCTTCTTGAAAGGCAATGGGCCCCATTGCTCGATCATCTTCCAAATAAAATTCTGCCATGTAACTTGAAAGTGCTAGTGAGACTCTCGAGAGAATAATCGCTTCTTCTTGATTTGTTATAGCAGCAGGAGCCTGGTCAGCTTGAGGCGTAGCAGCTACTGGTTCCTTGGTAGATGTTGCAGTAGCTTCCTTGTTTCCTTCTGTTGAAGACGAAGACAAGAAGAGTTTGGCATAGTATGGGCAGCGGCTCATTGGCTGTAGATGCACCTGAAGCGATCGAAAATGGCTCTAATACCACTGATCTAAATTATTTTGTCAATTCAGAGGACAATACCCAAATCAGAATTTGTGGTATCATAAACAAATAATAAATCATGTAAAAAAAAAATTATTTCATTGAAAACATGTAAGAGCCAAACAATTTTTTTTGGCAAAACTCTATGAAAGAGAGTTGTGTGCCCTTGAATTTATCCCATTTGGGCAAACTCTGTAAAAGAGAGTTGTATGCCTGGAATGTATCCAATTTGGGCAAACTCTGTAAAAGAGAGTTGGATGCTTGAGCCTGTACAATTTAGGCAATCTTGTGAAGGAGCGTATGCCTATAACTTTGTAACTCCATAACTCTCCAACTCCTTGCAATTGGATTCGAATTGAGCTTATTTATAAGCTTTCAAAGAAGCTGAACGACCACTACATTTATGTTTACATCGGAAGTTGAAAAGACAATCCAGTATTGAAAGGTTATTACATTTATATGAGAACAAAAATTAATTAAAGATTAAAATATTTAATTCTTTGACTTATTTCTGATCAGCCCTAGAACCTAAATTTGTTCTCGCTTGCGCGCATCACTTTGACAAGGAGAGAAGAATCATTAAAAATGATGATGGCGAAGCAATAATCCGCCTTGATGCAGACACAATTGAGAAGGTCTTCAGAATACCTCCCGCACCTGTTTACATGGAAATCTCCAAAGAGAGTGCAGCTGAGTATTATGTAAAAAGGGAAAAAGATTGTAAACGACATATCAACAGGTGGATCCAAGAGCCACAAGCTGCCTTCTAAAGGTGGGCTAAGTTGTACCGCTGTAACTTCAAATGGGAAATAGGAGACATCATAACCCTCCTCAGCAGGATAATGGGCTTTGAACATTCTAATGTTTTTGAGCCCTGGATGTACCAGTTCATCATGTTCATAAGGCAATCCCATCATATATCATGGGGAGAAGTCATTAGCGATGCCTTGTGTGAACAACTTGCAGCAGTTCCTTCCACCATGACTTTCTATATGAAATCATACTTGGTGTATTTAGCAGCATCACTTAGACATTTTCCAAGTCTTTCTACCAAGGGTGATTGCTCACTTATACCAGTTTGGGAATATTATGATCAGTTGCCTTTGAGACCCAGCAGATTGCATTTCAGAAGAGTCCAAGATGCATTCTTTGGTTACTTCATGTGTCAGTTTGACAAAACTCTGAAGAACAAAAGGGTATCAGATGAGGCATGGGAAAGGGTGAGTGAGTATGGATGCTTGTTTCTACAGTTCCCGACCTTCACCTATATAAGAATCAGATGCTATAGTGGGCAGCCATACATGCTTCCTACATACCCAACTGATAAGATCATTCTTATGGAGTTGGGAAGACAAATCATGGCTGTCCATACTCATCAGTCTGCCAGACACAAGGTTGGAATGGGGATCTCTACAACAAACCCACTAAAAATTGGTCGGTATTCTCTTGTCACATCCATTAAAGCCAAGGCCATGGAGACCAAAATGCAGGAAATTAAGCTCAAAAGGTTTAAGTCCAGAGCTGATTTTGATTACCGAGGTATGAAGGAGAAGATCAAAAAATCCTTTGTGCACATGCATCGCATTGAGGATATCTGGGTAGATCTCCGCACAGAGGTCGAGGTTCTGAAGATGGATTACTACAGGCTCACTGTTGAGCAGGTTGTTGATTTGAACTTGGTGGACATTCCACAAGGGATGATTGATGATGGGCATGTACTTGATCCTGAATATATTTCACGAAGGGTTGAGGAAGCTCCACTTCCTTTAATCCAATGGTCACACAAGGAGTGCATATCCATTCTTGAGAGATTTCAGCCTATCTTCGCTAACACCAATGCTTGGCTGAAAAGTAATGTTGTTAGACTCATAAAAATCAAGATTGGAAAAGAAGATGATTCTACGGGGCCTCTTGGACGTAAGTCTGAGATTCAAATTGACAACAAGGAAGGTGCATCATCTTCGGGCACAAGGATCAAATTGCGAGTTAGTCGGGCAGTAGTGCTTCCTCCTGAGGAGGCGACAGTTCGTGGAAAGGAAAAGTCATGATTTCATGTTCAGGTGATCGATCTGGATAATCCAGAAGAAGGGCAGCAATCTAATGATGCTCCCAAGTCTCCAGCATCTGACTCGCCTCATGAGATTATTCCTCCAGTTTCCATTGAGACGCCCCTTTCTCCTCCTGACTTGCTTGTTGATGAATCTCCTCAGAATGCCATTCCTATTTCGGCATACGAACCACCTCTTGATCATCAACAAGAGAATGTGCAGGAAGTTCCTGAAGATACTCCTGCTTGTGTCCAACTGTCAGAAATTGATACCTCCACTTCTGGTTTCGAAGAATTCATGAGGCAATCTTCATGCCCATTGGTTACTAAGCAAACCGTGGTCGCCATCCAAAAATAATCCTCCCAGGATGACCATGGTTATACAAACAGAAACTGCTTCTCCTTTGCCTACAGCTGCTACAAAAGGAGAGTTGATGGCTTTACTATTGGTATTATGGATGTGTTGCATTGGTTTTGTCATTGATGTCAACACTTGTCAACACTTGGAGATCTTTGGTTATGTTCACCAGCATGTTCAGTGACTCATGCACAGTCAGTGGTATCTGGTTCACCGGCAGGTTATATTGTTCACCGACACTGAGGATGATCTATTATCATCTGGAGATTACTTGTTTATGTCGAAAACATTGTTTGGACACTTGGTTTTGGTGATTTGGTCATTGATCTAATCGGGTTTGCATATTTGTTGTTACCGGCAAATAGGTCTAGGTTATGGATCGGCAGGCATTATCTATTCCAGATCAGCACGACACGTTATGGAGATGATTTGTTATTGTTGTAAATGCATTGAGCCGACATCATGCATCGCATATTGATTCATTGATTTTATTGTAATATCTTAGTGAGCCGACCTACACATTTGGTCTTAGGTTTTGGTATATATGTAAGATCTCATTTGTGAGATTAAGAAGAAGTAGAGGAGTGTGAAAAAGAATTGTAATAAGGTATATGCGAATATAAGCAGAGCTATACACGTAAACATCATTTGAAGATTCAAGGAGGCTTTTGAAGAAGACAATTAGAGCTTAACCGGTACTGAATCCGGCATATGAAGATGCTATTTTGAGCAGGACATTATCGTTAGATTTAACCATCCAATTGTAGTCAGTGTGACTCCCATTTTGTGATTGAGCAGTGAGCTCTAGGCAGTTGGCCTTTCTGCATGTGCAGACTCCATTTGTACACACATACTATCTACAGTAGTATCATCTAATTGTGGGTAAGGTTTCCCACCATGGTTTTTCCCCTTACAGGGTTTCCATGTACAAATAATTGTGTTATGTGTTGTGTATGTTATTTGTCTTTCCGTTTCCTGTATTAAACTTTACCGGTACTATTATTAACTGCTAAACTGTCTACCGGCATTAAAGTTTGGTTTACCGGTATTATGCACTAAGTTTGGTTAAGTTAGTTTTGGTTTGAAATTAATAGACAACTGATTCACCCCCTCCCCCCCTCTCAGTTGCCTTCGGGACCTAACATTTACCTCCATGGCTTAGTTATTTTACTCCAAAGAGGAAGAAGCAAGAAATATCACCTGATGCCTTCGATTATCAACAGCTAAAACAGTCCAGATCCAAGGTTGCTAAAAAGGCCAAGACTATCTCCAGAGTAACTATTGACAGCAACAAGATGAAGGTAGCTGAAATAGTCGAACCCATTGCAGATAAGCCACTTGAAGAAATGTCAGCTGCTGATTACAAAGTTACAAGGATAGAATTGAGTAAGCAAATGCATGAGGTTATTAAACATGATGCTCAGTTTTCTATAGCTTCACTGGTACAGCGATGTGATGAAATTCTAGCAAAGAAAGATAAGCTAGAAGAGGAAAACCGACAACTTATGGCAGTTGTTCATAAAATCACAAAACCTGCTGCTGAAGGGAGTAACTCCATAGGTTCTTCCGGTTCCCAAGAATCAATTCATGGAGTGGAAAGGGTTGCTCAGAAGGTACAAGCATTGGATTCCTGGGTTGATCAACTTCATGATCTATGTGCACAAGTTATGAAGGACATTTTTCAGATGATGTCTAAGTTGGAAACCGTTGAAGAGAAACTGGATCAGACTTTCGATACTTTTAAAAAGAATCTGGAAAGTGTTGAAGATAGTTTGACAATTTGGCATACCATTCCCCAACAATAGTTGAGTGTTCTACAGGAGCATGCCATCATCTCTTCCAGGGTCATGTACTTGAAAATTGGAAGAGCTTCTGGAAAATAAGGCCCTTGTTCTTAAATCCCTCATTGAGGAGATTGGTGATACAATGAGATTACGGGGTGAAGTTTTCCGAGATATTGTCTCTTATTGTGAAAAGGCCTCTTGCAACATACTAAGTCAGGATGGAGAGCTGATTCCAGAAGAAGAAGTTCTTGCTGATTTACATATGAGGATACATAATAAATGGAGGAGTGAACAATTCTTGGCCGCTTCAATTCAAATGTTGATGAGACACCAAATCTTTTTGCATGAAATCCAATCCATCTTGGATAAAAACAACTCTGCGCTCCTCCGATGTCATGATACTATTGTGAAGACCTTGGTTGTTGCCAAGAACACCCATGAACCGGATCCTGATGAACTACAAATGATCATCCAGAAGTTTGAAGGATTCGTGTCTTCACGTGCTACAACTTAAGTGTTTTTCAACACTTAGTTGTATTTTTCCATATTTGTAATCTTTAGTTGTAGTTTTTCTTTTGACAAGTTACATGTAAAAGTCTTTTTGTAAAATGCAAGTTAACTCATTACTTGCACTTTTGTAATTACATGTAAAGCAACTACAAGTTGAGTTCAATTAGGACTGTAGTTGGAATAAGTCTTAGTTAGTTATTGAAGTCTTAGTTAGTTATGGAATAAGTCTTGGTGGTTGAGAGAATCTCTCAAGTTAGTTAGGATCCTCCCACCTTTTTCTCAAGGCTCCTCTTCTATAAATACTTGAGGGGTCTATTGTAATCTTTATCTTTTGGAAAGCAAGCAAAAACTCTGCCAAATTTACAACAAAGAAGTCTTTGAGCTTTCATGTGTGAATTCAAGAATTGAAAGAAATAGAAGGAAATTGCTCAAGCTTTGAGTCTTTGTGCTACATACTTGAGTTTGTGTTCTATATTATCTTTCTTGCAAGTGTTTCTTAAAGAGCTTAATCACATCGGATTTGTAGTCTTTGTGCTGCAAGTAGTTGAGGTTAATATAGATTAAAATAAATATTTTGTTGAGAGAAGTTGCAAGTCTTTGTGCTTTCACTTGTTCTTAAGAGAATTAAGGAATAGATTTTGTGAGAAATAGTTGTAAGTCTTTGAGCTTATACTACTTCCCATTGTTTTAAGTAGAAAATAATAAGATATTCCAGTCTTTGAGCTGTTATAATTTGTTCTTTATAGCATTAATATAGAAAAGGGTAGATAGGACTTCACATAATCAAGTCTTTGAGCTTGATATTGTTGTCCCGTTCCGAAGGAAGTGACACAAGTCTTTGCGCTTTCAAGAAACTTCATTTCCTTTCTCTCATTTCATTTTGAAAGTGGTTACTGTTGTTTATATCAAATCGCTATCCTTTTCTGTGAAGAGAAAAGGATATTGTCTTTCTTGAAAGAAGAGGAAAGATTGTTGTCCCATCCTATTTTATTTTCAAAGTTGTAGTTAGATAGGGGGAGCCTTCCCTTAATTAGGAGAGTTTTACTCACACGCTGTGGTTGAAACCACAATTTTGTATATTTCCCCAAGTGTACAAAATTTTCAACCAACAGACTCTCTACTAACAAATTCAATTCTACACACAGAAAATGAGATTGTACACAACTACAAAAAAATGTACTTCAAAAAATTTATTGAAATTTATATCAAACAAATTCACCGATATCGGCAACTCATTACAAATGGCCCTTTAATGGCCTCTCAAGTCTGCATACTATACCCTACACACAAACTCCACAATCCCTCCACTCTTTTACTTCTCCACCACTTGGTCTTCCAGCCACAACCCAAACTCTATTTTCTCAAGCGATTTGTATGCAATCACAACCTTTGCTTATTTCAGGCCTTCGCAGGCTCTAAGACTTTCTCATGCCTCTACTTTTTTTCGTTTCTTTCTAGTTAGCGCACCTCCCTCTATGCAACATGCCATTCCTTCCTACGCAGCACTTGACTCTTCTCACTGCTCACGCACACCTTGTCTCCCTTGTAATTTATCTTCTCCTCTCTATGCAGCCCCTTTCTTCTTGCTACACACCCCTCTTTACCAATGCCCCCACTCTAAGCAGCTACAACTCCATTTTGTGTCGGGGTCCCTCTTCTCTCCCTGATGCCATTCCCCTTCTTCATTCCTCCGCACTCATCCTTGTAGACCTTGTCCTTTTGTACACAGCTGGAATCTCTTCCACTTTACTTCACAATCCCCTCTACACTACGCAGCTCCTCTATTCAATGGGCAGCCCTTTTCAAATTGCCATTCCATGGTTTATTCAATCCCCCCTTTCACATTTTTTACTTTTCTAATTTATACCATTTAAATCAGCATACATCTCCCCCATTTCATATTCAATTCCATTACACTTCATACCTCAACTGTTTCATCTACCAATTCGATTCTTGGGTTTGATTGCACTGTTTCTTTCTTTCTTAGGCCTGTTATGGTTCTATATTCTTTCTTGTTGCATCCTCTGAATGGCCGATTCCTCAGCCTTCAATGCCCACGTTCCATTCATTCTTTCCTTAAACTTGACAGGTGGCGTAATTGGTTTTTAAAACTAAAGAATTTATTTACCTTCTTACTCAGTTGAAATGGTTTTCCATGTGCTTATTGATAAATGTTCTTTAATCCTTTATTGACCCTGAACAAAATATTCCTTTAAAAGAAACAGTTGCCATCAGGAGGATAACGCCCTGCAATTGCTTGAATTTAACTAAAGTTTCCTTCTTTTTTTCTCTTCAACCCTGCCTAGGCCTCTCTCTATTCTTGTTTGCCAGATGCTCCTAAATCAGTTCTTGCTTTGTCATGGTAACTACTTTTTCTTTTTCTTTTTTGTTTGTTGCTTGTTTGAACCAATGCACGCTTGGGTATGGAAACCTTCTTGTTAGGTAAGCATTGTTTTTTGTTTTTTGTTTGCAAGGTCAGGGTGATTCCCCCTACAATTAAATACAAAATGGGCCATAGTTTGTTCCGTGTGCCCACATCTATCCACACCCCCAGATCACAAAAAAAAAAGAAAAAAGTTTTTATTCTATATCAGAGGAGTGTTTTTTCATAGATAAACCAAAATTTAGCTATAGAAAGAAAGTAGCATAAGCAGAAAAACCTTGGGTTATGTGACAACTATTGAAATGGAGAGGCCAATTATAAATTGATTTGTTACTCTGTAAACCATGAGTTTACATATTTGGGTATATACAAAAAGATGAAGCCAAAGCTAATAAAATATTTTTTGCTATTAGTATTACAGCTGCCAAGAAAATTATGATAAGTATTAGCTGCCATTTGAAAATCCCTGAATATTGCGAAGTATCAATAAACCAAATCAAAGTAGTATCAGCTAACCTACAAACAAATTTCTAATTCCTCTACCTGACACATTTAAACAAATTGGACCAGGCATTATGGCCACAATCTGAAGGGATCTGTACTTTATATAATTCCATATCAGAAATCAGCACTTGCTTCACTCCTCACTTTTATATTTAAAATCTTCCACAAGATTAGATTAAGCTTCAGTATCAGCAATTTCAACTGGCTCAGTCTCCTCCCGTTTAAGCACCTTTAGTGGTTCTTCCAAGACTTTTTCATAAGTAGCATCAACACCTCCAAGAATAACAGGAGCAATTCTGGTTTTTACATAAATCACATTGCCCATTTCATGTTCTTTGATTATCTGTCCCCCTGTGCCTTTTATAAGGCACCACATCACAGCCAGCATTTCCATAATACCTCCCCCCATTTGCAATTTCTTTTACATTTTAACTAATTTTTCAAGTATTATATTATATTTAAACTACCATCGCCAATTGTGAAAAAAATTCCCCGTCCTCAAAACCTCTTCCCACGTCCCCCCTTTCCAAAACCCTGTTGAACCACATTAATTTCCTTAGGCATATTTTGACTCTATTTTGTCAATATGAGACTATTACATCACTACAGTTTAATATTTTTCAATGACTGCTAACCTTAACCACATCAAATGAATCTTTAATAATTTAGTTCTTCATTTCACTCAAAAATCTCAACATTACATTGATGAATAATTTGTACTTAGATTTCTTTAAATTGCTAAATTCTTTTTAAATTTCCAATTTGTGATATTCTGTATGAATGGGAAACTCACCACATTGTATTCTTCATTGATTTAACTATAAATCCATTGGCTTCAAAATTCTGAAATCTTTTAAGCTTAGCATTATAAACCTCTACTCATGAATTTATCGAGCTTCGACCTTCACTTTAGGTGGTAATTTCCTACATCCGCGCATTCCATCAATACTCTCCCCTCCATCCTAGAACCTGTTAAAGTCATACTCTCCAAAACAATAATAAACCTTCTTTTTTCATACTCTTTCAATAAAGAAGGCATCTCCCATTATATATTTCTTTACACTCCATGGAAAAAAATTCCAGCATTCTATATAAAGCTCCATATTTTCTGAGCTTCTCATGGTCTAACCTCTCATAATCTCTTGCATTCTAACACAATTAATATTTAAAACCAACTCTTGAATACCTTTTGTCAAACCTTGCTTCCTCTCTAGATTTCTGCAGCTTTTTGATAATGTGCTCCTATAAATTTACTTATTAATACTTCCTATAACTAGTAGACTGAAACTACCTTTAGCACGATGAGCTATATAAACTCTGAAATTTCTTCCTCAAGGCCCTTGGTATTGAATTTTAGCTCTAATACTGCTTGAAAGAGCCTGGACCTCAAGGTTTTTTCTAAAATACCACTTGTTGCAATTTGCTTCCTACAGTTACCAGAAAACTATTGGCACCATCTTCCATCCTGCAAGATAGTTTCCCCAGTCAAAAGAACAAGGCACCCTTTATTATGCTAGAAACTAATACATGAGCCATAAGCCAATGGCGCATATTTGACAATATAGCCACTTAGAAAGCAAACAGTGTCATGGCTTTTGAATGAATTTAACTTCTCTTCACAAAACCATACCAAATAAGAAGTGTCAAAATAATAATCCATGGAGAAATAAGGAGGTGGTCAAGATTACTCACCTCAAGCCACGAGAAAAAGAAAATCTAAAAAGGGACCACAAGTTGTGTAACAATTTCTCACAAATTAATTCTCATTACAACATATACATAGAATTACGAGTGCAGAAGATTGTTTGCATGAACAAGACCAAGGGTTTCAAAGCGATATTCCTATGTTTGCTGGCACCAACCAGACCAAGGACTTAAACTATAACGTAACCTAAGCATGAACCTTGATGTTCTTGTATGCTTTATATCCAAGAAATAGAAACTTTCTGTTTATACAAGGTAATTAATTGTTAAAAACAACTTTTACATGAACAGAGAAACATAGAATTCTTATCCAAAATACAAAGTACTGTATTATCTTTCACTTTTTTCCACCCCATTCAACAAACCCACATCTATAAACATTTCAATGCCAAAATTTTCAAATTCAAAGTACAAAACTAAACAGACATTTAGCATATTGATAGAAGTTTTTGACTAATGGTTTCGTACCCTAATTCTATGGAAGCATACGATGTCTGGTGCTATAGCAAAAACCATCTGATCATTTCCTTCAAGCTCTACTGCCTGCAAAATGATTCCCTGCATCTTTAAATGCCAACAGAAATATAATAACTCTACTAGAAGAGCTTGTTCAAGCCAATTCCACAAAACACTTTATCATATCAAAAGGTGAGGTATCTACCACAGAAATTGCCTCCAGGTGAGCTCCTTCTTCCATGAAAGCAATATTACCATTCGTGATCAGACCATTTTCAAGTGAGGTCCAACCTTGATTCAATAATGCTGATGCCATACCACTTTCAACAGCTTTGGTCATCAGGGTACTGGAAACTACATCTATGTCTGTCGTTTCATCAATTTCAACCTTCAAATACAATTAAACTAAAATATTAAATATACAGAAAGCATTGCATCAAATGACATCAACAACCAAGAAAAATGGCAGAAGAACTTAAGATTTACTTGTAAATATCTTTTTAATTCGATCAATGCTTTTTCAACTGCTTTCCTCTGTGCATTCTGCAAAGATCAGTACACAGGATAGTTGAAAATCCAAAACAATTGTAGGACTTAGGATAATTTTAGTAATGAATATTCCTTGATTACAACGTTTGTCAAACATTCTACATAAACAATAATCGATTTTGAAGATTTCCTAGATTTTGATCAAATGATATTAGGATCAACTCTTTTCTTAGATATTCATCATGTCAAAGCTTTTCTGAATAATCTTCTTAGAAGCTACTGAAGCTTTTCTGGATAAACAGCACAAAATTCTCAATAGATTATTTACAGTTTATACAGGAAAACTTTGACAAAGAAATATAATCTGAAACACTGCAAAAAAAAAATAATGCCTCCTATTTACCGATATTAGTTTTCTTTAAAAATTGCCAGATTATTTATAGAACAGGTAAAATATGAAGGAAATTAGGAAAACAATCTTAAATTATGACAAGCTCAAAGTCCAAATCGAGCTTTCCAGAATTTCTAAACTTCTGCAAATATACTTTTCCTTGAAATCAACCCTACTAAGCCCCCAGAGGTAAAGCAAGCTGCAGGTAGCAAACTTGTAATTGCAACGAGACCTAAGGTGAAAGGCTTGGGTGAATTTGACAGCATGGATTCGCGGTGGTGGCTTCGCCAGAGGACAGGCGTAACAAGAACTTCAAAAAGAATCGAGAAAGCCTGGTAGGATTCCTGGTTTTCCTTGAAATTAACCGTGCTGGGACTGTTATTTGGTAGATTTTACAGGAAAAAAATTACTTTAGACATAACAGTTCATGAACAGAATTTATGAACTATGCAGAATCAGTAATTAAGCCTTCAAATTCCACGAAGAGAAAGATTCTAGGCCGGATTGCTTGTACCTGGTAAACAAAATGGAGCTTTGAACCATCAAAAGGATTCATAATGCAAACAAAATTATTTTCCCTGCAAATTTTCCAGCATAAGGATTCCACGAAAGTGCACGACAATGAATCCGAGGGACTTATTAGGTTGACATCTATTTTCTTCAAAGCATGTTCCAAGGATATTGGAGCCGTGGCCCTCAAGGCCAGTTTGTTTTGGAATATGAATTGCATTCCGCTGTAAGGAAAATTTCTACAATCTGCCAAAATAAAGTCATCTGCTGAGCATCAAAGTTTATAAAAGTCGTCTGATGTAAGGATTTAGCTAAAATAAAATGCATAATATTTATAAAATTTCCCAGCGTGTAGCCTTAATCGCATTGCAATTACGAAGTTAAAGCTTATTTACTTCAAAAGACGGCATATCTTGGACTTACAGAAGCGTGAATTGGAAAGAATAATATGGAAAATAACTATAAATAAATCGTTATAGAAGCAAATGAAAAATAAATCCCTCCGATTTCGGAATAATAGTTGACTCTGCTTCCAAACTGAATCTCAATGTAAGACTGAGGACAAAATGTTCGTCTGCTAAATTACCTTAATTTCGAATATCACAGTCCAACAAAATGCACAGAAAATGTTTTAGCAGGAATTTAACAAAGAATGGAGAAAAGTTTGCAAATTATTTTGCTTGAGCTGCCCAAAGTTTACAGAGACTCGAAGTGTGAAGTTAGGCTCAGCGATTTGAAAAAACAGCCTGCAATTTTCGAGACGCGGGCAAAGTACTTCAAATTTAAAACAGCCTTTACAAAACTATATATATATATATACAGACGTATATATACGTGGAAGGCGTTCCCTCTACGAGACGAAGTGAGCTAGCTTTGATGATCAATGGTTGACATTGTCTGAGCATAATGTAAGACAGATTGAACGTATCTCAGCCGTTAGATTTTCAAAAAAAAATCGTTCTTTTTTTCTTTTCCGCAGCGAGAGAAGTGTTTGTATTTGCATTGTTCTACGTAGTCTTCTTCAGCTGCGATAATTGTATTTCATAATTGGAATTACGAGAGTTGCAGGTCTAATATAGAGAATCAATTAATAGGTGAGTTCTATAAGAAAAATAGCTTAATTTGATAGAGCTTGGAATGCATATAAACCATTCTATAAAATATTTTTCATTTAAATTTCAATATTAATGTTATGTTATAAGATATATTTTAATTTAATATCAATCATATGAAATATTGAATAGTACTAGTATATCTATATTTAAAAAATATAGGTAAATTATGACGAGAGATATCTTATAATAGAAGGGAATCTGATTATAACGGTTTCATATAGTTAGAGACAAGTGGTGAGGGTTCTATTTTATTTGGAGTAATAAAATAACACCTCCACAAAAACCACAAGATGGCATATTTCATGCATTTACCCATCATTTGCATGTCAAATTGTTTCAAAATTGAATTTTTGATTACGGACATTTTGATTTATTGTAGATGCCTCTCAGCATAACTCTCCGCATAATTAATTGTCATGAATGTTTTATCTATGAGAAAGAGTGAGTTAGCTTTGGTGATCAATAGTTGATATTGTGTGAGTACAATGCAAGACAAATGAACTTATCTTAGTTGTGGAATTTTCACCATTTTTTATTCATCATTTTTCTCTCATTTGTCATTTTTCATTGCATAACAACTAGTATTTGTATTTGTGTATTATATTGTACATATTTTTTTTAAGTTACAATAACTGTATTACATGATTCAAAATGTGATGCAAATTCAATCTAGATAACTTAGTTGTTTATTAATAGAGCTCAGAGTGCATATACACCATCTTGAATCATATTTTGACAGGAAAATTAGAACACTAATGTTAATATTATTAAGATAGATTTTAATATTAATTGCATGAACCATTAAATAGTAAAAAATTATATTAATTTATTAGTTTGGGTGATAATAATATTAGCTTTTAAATTGTGTAATATTAAATGTGAATAAATTTTAACATACACTATATTTCAATAAGTTTTCTTATATGCTTGGTATTTATTTTTAATTTATATTTGTATTATCTTGAAATGTGCACCCTCATTGAGCTCTTGACTTAGCAACCTAGTGAAACATGGGAAGACCTGTCAAAGTGTGGGCTTTGATACTTAGGTCTCAACCTCTATAGAAGGTTGGTCCTTGTTAAAATTGCCTAAACTAGACTAACTACTATTGCATATTGGAATAAGGATATAAATGATTCCTTAAAATGAAACTAAAACTAATAAGGTGATGCACCAAATTGGTTTCAAGGCTTACAATGTTATTTTGGACACAATATGACTAACTTCTCAAACCAAAACATATGCAACTCATAATTTCATATGTACTTTGCAAAAATGTTTAATATTTTATGATAAAAGTACTAATGAAAGCATTTAGGAGGAGCAAAAAGTGTGTTCACAACTTAAACTCTACCCCTAGATGGTTAACACAAGTTATAACTTGCAAAATAAGCATCTTTTTGCATAAAGGCAATGAAGATGAGATAGAAATCAAGGAGAAAATATCACCACAAGATCACATCCCACGTAACAGTTCTAAGAAGGTAAAAAGTTTGATTTCATTGATCAAAAGGTATTTTAACAACAACTGTATAAGTCCAAAATGTTTGCATTCTTAGTTTGAACTAACTAAGTTATGTAATACAATGTAGAAATTAAATAACCTTGTTTCAAGTTACAATGCTCAACCTAAACAACAAGAACTAGCTAAAAAATAAGCCTAATGTTTTTTCTTTATAGTTTGTTTAATAGCTTGTTACAAGAAAGGAACATGTGTTGAGAGAAGAAAGGATAAGAAAAGACATGTGTATCACATTACTTGCTTGGTAAAATCTTCTTGGGCATCCAATTGATTTGACCCTCCTTTTGAGGTCTCAAAAGTGCTCCAAAAAGGTGGAAAAATGAAGAAGTCTTATGCTTAATCAGCTCCTGCATGCTCTCAATTGGCTAACTGGATCAAAATTGCCACTCAAAACTATCTTAAAAAACAAAAAGGACATGTGTTCACAAGAGTTTGAAGAGAAAAAGTCTCTATGGCACGAGATAAGGCCCTTAACTATTGTATTCAATACTCTCTACCTTGAAGAGTTGTCACATGATCTTTGGCTTGCCATCATTTTGTATTTGCATGTTATTACTTCATGGAAAATCTTGTGTTTATGATTATGCAATCCTTGTTGGTCATGATAGTTGTCCCTACTCACAATGTGAACTGTTCTTTGTATATGTGTGTTTTTACCTACTTATCCATGACTCGATCCTCATATTTTTAATCTATGTCATATATTTTTGTAGGTTCCTATCCATAAGAACAATTTTGGTGTGGACTTGAATATATCACCCACTCTTTGTAGCTATCATATTCTTCCACTTTTTATCTCATTGTCTTCTTCTTGAAGGATTTGGCTTCAATAGTCTTGTATGAATTCTTATGACTATACTTCATACTCTTTTGTCTTCAAGAGTTATAGTTGAATGTCCACTTGTTTGTCTTTTGAGAGATGCCATGATCTTTGTGATTGGTCACTAGACTGTGTATAGACTCCTATTGTCATATAAAACAATGTGATCCTTCTCTTAATATCGCTCTTCATTTTCTATAATGGTTGTTTTTTAAATCTTCTTATGAACTTTGCCCCGTATTTTGTGCCTCATGCTTATCATTCATCATACTTTGTGTCCATCATGTTTTAAGTTGTCCTTAACTTTATTTACCTCATTATTCATTATTTTATTTTTAGACCTTGCATCTTTTCCCTTCAACAGTCACATGATTGTGATACTCCATGCTTGGAAAGAGTAATCCTTTATTTTGATACAAAACTTAAAGATAGAAATTAGACAGACGTGTTTTGTTGCAACCTTCAAATAAAGCCAACTTCATGACTATCATAAGGCTAACTTGATGGTTCATACCATATCCCTTTATTTAACATTGTATCTTGCACTTTTGTCTCACGGACATTAGCATAAGTCTGCTACTAATTTGCATGCAATTGATAGAATTTTAATTTAATAATTGTGGTGTGCCTTTGAAATTCCTTTGGCTTGAATGTTTTCTTCTCGCTATCATATATACATTATTATCATTTGAATCTTTTCAATGAAATATCTCTCTCATAGGACTATGTTTTATGACGGTCCTATTATAGTCTTTGTGATTGTGTTTATATGCATTTGTAATTGAAATATACAGTCCCCATAGATCCAACAGGTACCCATAAACTTCTCTTTTGGATGTGGTGACTATCTAAGGAGATGTCATAAATCACTATCATTAAATGAAGCATGATGATCCCTTACATATGTTTGTTGAGTGTTCTTCAATCCTATAGACTATCCTTATCTTTTTCGATTGACACTTTGGTCTGCCCATACTTTCCTCTTGTAACTTTGAAGCCCTTTCATCTAACTTGATTTCATCTTCAAGAACACATCCATTGCTTATATGTTCTTTTTAATCTTAGTTGTCACCTTCCAACAATTCCTTTTCCATTTTCATTTTAAGTTAGTTATTCCTACTGCTACAAGGTTCCTTTTACCATTACCCATTATATAAAACCTTTTCCATTCCTTGTAAACACCTCCCATAGAAAAATCAAGAGAGATCCTCCATAAAAAACTTATTAATGAAAGCTATAAGTTTTATGTAAATAGTGATGTTGGTATGAGGTTTTCAACATCACAAATCTGCCTCTTTGACATGATGCTTCTGATGTTCATACCTCTGCATGCCCTTGTGTGGTCAAGAAATGATGATATCAAGAAACCCTAAAAAAAAATTAGCTTCATTCTCCTTAACATGAATGCATTTACACTTCCAAATGCCCTAGAGACAAAACCTCCATGGCACTAGAAATATAAATGAGGAAACTACATGTTGCATGAATCTTTAGCTAAGATATTGGGTCTTTTAGGTGCTCAAAATAAACCTCCATTAATTGCCTATCAAATCTAATAGTGATGATACTCAAGAAAGGTACAAAAAAACTCAAGCATGCTTAAAACCCTAATAGAATTGACTTATTCATATTCATATCTTATTTTGAAACAAGACTCTCATTTCTACGTGCAACATGGGCATGATGAGTAACAAGGCATTTGGATGCCTTTGAAATGGTTAACTTAGTTATTCCAGTATGACCCCTCTCAAAGGTAAAATATTATAACCTTATGACCATGACTTGTAATCTTAAGATATGAATATTGGCAGCTTCACTAAAATAAGAGTTTGTTACTTATAATCCATGATAGGTCCTTGACTAAAAATAGTAGACACCTAGAATTGTCTTGATGTTTGCAAAGAAAAATTTTGTTTCTGATATAGTATACCTAGTTTTGGAGGGTCCAGGAACCCAAAATATCAAAGTGCGGATAGAGCCCGACAACAACAAAGTACACCACCCCAAACCAATCATAGAGGATACAAAATCATTTTATACAACACCTAATAAAAAATATTTTGGCCTATCACTTTTTGTTAAATTATAAGCATTTTTTGGAAGGAACTAAACTCAAATTCTCGAAGCTCTACTATTCTTGGTCAAAATTTGAACACCCTCATTAGTTGTCAAGTTGACAACCTTGTTGCCTCACCTGCCAACATGTGAAATCCTTGCCTCTTATGTTTCTCAACATAAACCTAGTTGTATCTACAAGCACTATTAATCTCTATTTCTATAGGCAACCTTCATTCAAAGCTCCAATAATCAATTTGGAATCTCCTTTGATCCATAGCTTCTTCTAGCCTTTGTCTCTTGCAATCATAATTCCACATAGTATAGCCCTGGCTTTTGCTAAATTGTTAGTATCTATTCCATATTCAATAGCATATAGTAACTTGGTATTTCCCAACTCATCATGAAAAAACACCACCTTCCCTAGCTTTTCCTAGGTTCACCTTCATAGCTTCGTAAAAAATGCACTTAATCCAACCAAGCATTGTGGCCACCCAGACATATTCCTTGCTACCTCCAGGAGCCTAGTTAGGCATAGGTGAAATCCAATGAAAACATGACCAAGCATTGGCCCTGTCATTCTCAGTGTCCTTCAGTGCCCAATTGTCTCTTTTTTGAGCTTCACCGATTTCCCCTACTGTCCTCACTATGCTATCCCAGACCCTATCAATTTTCTGATTTTCCTCCCTAAAAATAAGTTGATTTCTCTCTATCCAAAGAGCCAAAATGATTGCTGCTAGAGACACATCCCAAATCAAGACAAGCCTAAGCTCCCAACTCTAATATTGTGTGAGTTGAGGAGACAATCCACATTGTTTGGGGTCACCCAAGTCAAACCCCACTTGACAAGAAAATTATTCCAAATCTACCATGCCATGGTTGTTTCTCTCTTCCTTTTATTTGCACATATCACAACATGAGGGACCGAAATTTCCCATTATCTGCAACCTATCCCAGGTCAAGGCACTCCCCTACAAGTAATCCATAGGAACATAGTCATTTTAGTAACTACTGATTTGCACCATATTTTCCTTTCCCCATGGGTGGTAGACTTAGATAAGTAGGAGAAAAAGGCACATTTGATCAAAACGACTCTGTTACCATGGCCCTTCCACATGATTTTGTCATTTTTTATTTTCTTTATAGCTCCTCATATTGAGAGCATAATTCATCAATTGGAGCCTGAAGCCATTTCCAAGATCTGAGGGTAGTGATGCCCTTAATATAGTCTAAAAAATGATCACCCACAACAACTTCAAAGTGTGTCATTAAGGGAAAAATAGAAGGAATATCATGCATCGCACTATTCTCAAGCCAACAATCCCTCCAAAAATAGATCTTGTCCCCCCTACCTAGCTTCCAAACCAAATCCAATTTTAGGAAAAGACTGCAAGCATTGAGAAAATTCTTGATACACAACCCCTTTGGCAGATCATAGGAAAAATGGTTTCAACATTTTTATTAAGATACTTGACCTAAAGGATCTGACTCCAAAGCATCTCTTTCTCGTTATAAATCCTCCAAACAAGTTTAGTGTCGAGAGGCATATTCATATCTTTATTTTTTCCTTATGCCAAGCCCCCCTTGAGCAACTGGTCTACACACATCGTCCCATTTGACCAAGTTGTACTTAAATTGTTCTTCACTACCCCTCCACAAAAAGCTTCTCTTCATCCCCTCTAAATGCTTAGTTGCCTTGTTTGAAATTCGGAAAATATACATGTAGTGTACACTGGAATAGCCATAAGAGAGGCTTTAATGAGAGTGATTATACCCATCAATGATAGCCACTTGCCCTTCTAGGAGGCCAACATATTCTACATTTGATTAGTGATGTCACTCCAATCTCTAATCAAATACCATTTTTTAATCATAGGCATGCCCAAATAGTTGTTATGGAGATGATCAATGGCATAGCCAAGGGTCCTTTGAATAGTTGTCCTATCAATAATACTCTCCTTCAAGAAAAAGAAAAAAAATGGATTTGGAAATGTTGGCCTTTTGCCTCGTAGCCTCCCCATATTTTCTAAGGATTCTTTTGAAAGTTCCATCTTCCTTGGCCTTGGCAGCCCCAAACAAGAGTGTCATCCATAAATTGTAAATGGGATATATTCTTTGATCCTCCTATGACTTGAAGCCCTTCTAAGTTACCAACCTACATTCCCATCTTCAAATTTCTTCCCAACACCTCTACAAGCAAAAGAAATAGGAAAGGGGACAAGGGATCACCTTGACAAAGCCCGCCCTTAGCTATAAAGAAATTCATAGGGATGCCATTAATTAAAACAACATACGAAGGTGTAGAAATGCAACTAAAAATCCATCAATAGCAAGCCTCGGAGAAGCCAACCCTCCTCATAACCTCCACCAGAAAGTCCCAAGGAACTCTATCATAGGCCTTATTTATATCTAATTTGATGATCATTCCTTCCTTCTTCTTGAGGTGGTTTGAGTGTATAGCTTCATGAGCTATGATGATACCATAAAAAATCTGCCTATCTTTGAGGAAGCCACTTTGTTCTTCAAAGATTAAATCATTCAAGCATTCCCTAAGCCTAGATGCCACCACTTTAGAGACTATCTTATAAATTACATTGCAAAGAGCAATGGGATGATACTAATTAAAGGATAGCAAATCATTTACCTTTGGAATCAGAGCCAAGCAGGTCATGTTCCAAGGCCTAATCATGGCTCTGCACTCCCTACATTCCTCCATCGCCCTCCACACATCTTCATCAACATGTTCCCAATACTTTTGAAAACATTCTACTTGAAAACCATCTAGTATTTGACCCTTCCTAGCACCAAGGGAGGAGGTAGCAGTCTTAATCTCTTCCATAGTAAAGGGAGCTAAAAGGAAGGTATTTTGAGCCTTAGAGATGAGTTGAGGAACATAGCTTAGCATCTCCTCTTGAACCCAAAGATCGGGGTGACTTGGGTGCCCAACAGATTTATAAAGAAACTCAGACCTTCTCCTTTGATGGCTTATATATCCTCGATGATGACACTATCAAAATTACTAATCTGTGTGAGCGTGTTGTATTGTCTCCCAATTTTAGTTGACAATTAGAAGAACCTCGTGTTTCTATTCCCCTCCTTGAGTTATTTCAGTCTAGACTTTTGCTGCCAAAAATTTTCTTCCATCCTTAACAAATGATTTAAGTCACCTAGAATCTTGGTTTCCTTCTCCCTTTTTTCTTGAGTATACCTATAATTAGATATAGCTAACTCCACTTATTTAATTTCAAATTCTATTATGTTCTTGTTTATAAACAGATTGTCATTGACTTCCTTATTCAACTCTCTCGCCTTCCTCTTAAGAACCTACATCTTGCTATAGACAATAAATCTCTTGCAGTCCTGACTGTTGTGCTCCACCATTTGCCCACCAATTCCTCAAAATTTGGGTGCTCATACCAAAAGGAATCCATCTTGAAAGGAATTTTCCTAGGTTTGTTTAGATATCTTATAGTAAGCGATACAAGCCAGTGATCCGACCCGCCATAATGAAGAGCCTTTGAAGAAAATCCCCCTAAATCCAGTTTAAGCCATTTTGAGTTATGAAAGAAATGGTCAAGTCTGCTCTGGATGTTGTCAATTTGAACCCTTTTATTGTTCTAAGTAAACCATCTTGATCTCAATCTTATATATGACAAAGAAAGATCGCCGTAACACCTTCTAAAATATATGGATGTACAATTGCCAATCTTATATTTGATGTATCTTTCCCCAAGTGCAATTAGCCTTGGTATGCAAGTCCGGAGCAGATAGCTCCCTTTTTGTAAAATATTTTTATACAGTGGATCATTTTTGTGATTTGGCGCTCACTGTAGTTTTTGTTAGGAATTGTATGCATAAAATATCAATTATATACAGATAAATATTAAACACAAGAATGAAAAACACCTAAATAATAACAGCGAGGAGACAATATTTAACGTGGTTCACCCAATCTCGAGCTACATCCACCAAACAGAGAGTCCAATATTATTATCCAGTAAATCAAAACTGATTACAACAAGCAATCCCCTTGCAACTCAATACCGCTGCAAAATGCTACAAAATTCTCTATCGAAAACCCTAACCCTTAGCCTTTTTATCAAGACTTATGTTGGTTACAAAATTAGGGTTACAACATGGCATCCAATAGAAAAAATAACACTCGACACCTTTATAAAATAATAAGTATTTTTGGCCTTGCGGGGCGCTGCCCCTTGACACTATCTTGGAGGCACTGCCCCCAAACCCTCATCGAAAAATATGAGGGGAAACTACATCGATAGAAGTAGAGAAAATTTAACCTCCGAGCCTGATTAGGCTTCATTTAACAACAGTTTTTCCCAATTTGGGTTTTCCACATATAAAATATTGGTGTTCATGTGTGGTTGGTATAAATGATTTTATGATGTCTTCATCTAATTCTATTTGAAGTGAAATTTGTTAGATGCGATATTGAAGTCTGAAATTTTAGTTAATGTTGATTCACCCGCGCCCTCTCTCAACATTTGATGTGTGTTCAACAATTGGTATCAGAGAAAGGTTCCTCTTGTGTAAGCTTAACCACTTGAGGTAGATTCAAAGTCTTGAACACTATGTTTGAAGAAAACCCGACTGATATGGATGCTTTAGAACAAGGTGATTGGAGTGGTGTTGAAGGAGTTGTCGATATGGAAGGAGAACTGAGATTTGAATTGGTTGATCTAGGTGAGTCCAGAGATAAATACAAGAAGGCAGTTGAGAAGATTTCTCACTTAAAGGGCTTATTAGATAGAGGAAAGAAGGCTATTAATGAATAAGAAACAAAACTTGATGAAAAGACTAGAGAATATTTGAAATTAGAAGGAGAAGTGATGAATCTGAAAAAGGAGCTTAAAGATGCAAAAGATCATATTAGTAATGGCTTAAGCTTGAAAGGTGGAAAGGAGATATGGGAATTTGTTTTGTAGTTTCTGAATAATGAAGATTTTGGTGAATGCTCGAAGATCAAAGAAGAAAAGGGAAAAGAAAAGAAGAATGTTTTTGAAGATAAGAAGAATTTCATGCCTAACCAGAATTTGAGAAAGTCTGTGATGAAACAAAGACCTCCTCATGTTTCTTCTAGGTATTTATCTTTCAAAGGAAATTATTTTTCATGTAACATAGTAGGGCACAAAGAAAATGACTACAAAAATCAGAAAAGGGGTTATTCTTGCAATAAATCTGGACACAAGGCTAGAGAATGTAGAAGCAGAATGTATATAAACAGAAATGTCAGATTTTTCAATGGATGTTGCTATGTTTGCAATGTATATGGGCACAAAGCTATTTAATGTAGGATGAATAAGAACTTCAAAAGAGATATGAATGGGAGCATGATGCAGAATGGTCTGGTATGCTATAATTGTAACAATGTTGGACATATTGCAAAATTTTGTAAGAGCAGTAAAGGAAAGACTATTGGTTCGAAGTGTATAGTGGAGTCAAAAGGAAAAGGAAAATCATTTTGGGTGAAAAAAATCAGAAGAAAAGACTAAAGGAAATGTTGAAGGTGGTTTGACATTCGTTATGGATGCAGTTCCTTCTTCTGGTAATTAACTTAGACATCTCGTCTAAGGGGGAGCTTTAATGAAAACATCTTTCGACCCCTCTTGGTTTGGTGCTAAGTTTCTTCTCAGCATGGCAGATGTGTATGATGATTTTTTGGAGGTTCTAAGCATATCTTGTGGTCTGGAAGTGATTCTTGATGGTTCAACATACAATGCATCAGCTTTTTGGAAACCTAACTTATGAGTATTTATTTATTTGATTAACTATCATTTGTGCACTTACGATTTGAGAAATGAAGGAGAGCGAAGGAGCAAGTTCAAGCAAAAGAGTGAGAAAAGATTGTAGTGTGGTAACTTAGTTGTATGATGAAAATTGTAAGTATTAATGATAAACCCAGACTTGAATATGAACATTCCAATAGATGTAGATATGGCCAGAATATTTTCTGGTATTGACGATCGTGTTATTCACAAGGAAATTGTTTTTCAATACATTTTAATCTAGAGGAATATGATCATGAGAAGATTAGGAATTTGAGGTAGAATTACTTGGTTGATAATTTGCAACTTGTTGAAGAGTGAATTTGGTAATCTAGGGCATGAGGGTTTAGACACTTGGAATATTTTTCCAATGATTGATGATGAAGAGGTTATAAGAATTATTCTCAGCAAAATTCATGGTGAATATATCTGGCTTGATAGACCATACTTGATTTCGAAGGTGTTGTTAGCAGCAACCAAGAGGGAAGACTGAGAGGGGGGAGGGTGAATCAGTCTTCACCGGAATATCAAACTTAATCACAAAACATAGATTAGATAAACTATAGTAATAAGAAAGATAAGCACAACACACAACACCAAGATTTTGACGTGGAAAGCCTGGTTAAGGGAAAAACCATGGTGGGAACCTACCCACAGTAAGATGATACTCTACAGTAGTATGTGAAAATATTACAATGGGGAATGCACATGCATTCAGACAAACTACCTAGAGCTTACTGCTCAAATATAATGGCCTGGAAGGCTACAACCCTCGAGGAAGTCTCACTGACTTACAACAAAATTTGGACTACAATCTGAAAGAAATGAACTGAAAGAATAACATCTCCAAATGCCTGATTATAGTTCCGGTTAAGCACAATTGTCTTCTCTGCAACACCAATCTCTTCACAATCTCAACATCAAAGGATAAATCTCTTGTTCTCACATAAACCGCTCTCTGATGATGTAGACATAACATCGACACACAAATTACATGAATATATCACCTATATATACAAATCATCAACCTTGATAACAAGGTCCGGTAAACCCTCACCCCTAAATTACAAAATTACATCACATGATACAAAGATTAACCATCAGACCGATATAATGATTTACATATTATAGCATGGACCTAAATCAAATTCCCAAATGGTCAACTCCACTAAAAATCACGCCAAGATCAACCGCAACACGCTACACCACCAAAAATACCGCATAACATGAAAATCATCACCGATTGATGAAAACCACCAATAACTCACACAACGATCAATGTGGATCACCAAAACAAATAGGACATAACTAGGAAACACCAACAAGCACATTAGAATTATCAGGAATAGTTGTACCAACACCACTTATCAAATCTTCATTGGTCAACATCTAAAAGCTCAAGAACACAACCAATCAGCAACAGTCACAAAGAAAGATAACTTGCGAAGAACCAAATCATGATCCATCTGAAATGAAGATACACAAGACCATCTCAAACAATATCCCAAAATCTTAGCACAAGATCTGATCACACCGGAATATACTGGAGGATATATCGAACTCTACAAGACAGTGATCAACAAAGCAATACTACAAACTGGATCATAAGATCTTCCCAATCTGCAATCACCGAAGCAATACACAGTAATATGTTGACATCAATAACAACAACATATCCTATTAGTATCAATGCATGAAAATATCAAATAGGTGCTACGAATTGTAACAGGATTGTGCACGACCAAATAAATACCCGTGCTGAAATTTGTGAAGAACGTCGAGGTGAATCATTTAACCAGGGTAATTTCAGATGGAAGATCATATTGACACTATTAGGGATGTGGATGTCAGGTATGCGACAATAGGGATAAATTACAAAGTTTACTACAGAAACAGAGAAGGTTCTTGTATGTCCACAGGTGTGTATGTGGCTTATTGAATGGCCAAAGAAAAAGCAAAATATGATCTATGTGATATTTTACGATGATAGTTGTTAAATAACATCAAAATTTCAACTGGTATGGTTCTCTAATTTTTTGTTTAGTTTTCTATTTTTTGAATGCTCTACCTGATGTTGAAAATGTTACATGGAGAAACAAACATGACTGTTGGGTCACAAATTAAGGGTTATTTAGATGGGTTGGATGATAGTTCAAAAATGTGTAGAAATTTCTTTGTGAAGCTCATAAGTACTTTGATTTTGAGGAATTGAATTCCTCCTAAGGTTATTGATTGGTATGGGAATGATATTGTATTCTTAGTAGACAAAGATAATTGATTTTTTGAATCTGTGGTTCCGAGAGTTTATTGGGTAACTTGGTTACCCTATGAAGTGTTTGAAAATGTGTATGAGTTTTGTAGAAAAAATATTGAAGATGTCGAAGGATCCGAATGCAAAAAGGTTTGGAATAAAAGAGGAGATCCTAGGAAGGTCTAGAATGATGACACCTGAGAAAAGAGCAAAGAAATCAAAGAAGTTATCTGTAAAGGTTTCTGCCTCAAATTTTAAAATTCAAAAGAGTGGAAAGATGGTTCTGGAGAAGCAGAATATTGAACTGGTAGCAATTGATAGTGATGATGAAGAAGAGGAGAAGAAGGAAGAATGGAGAGCTACTCAATGTGAGGAATTAGAAAAGGAGTAGAAAGGTTCTGATGAGGTGACTAATGGCGATGAACTTATTGAAGATAAAGTGCTTTGAAATGATCAGGAAGCCTGATGGAGTTAAAACCATTGGTAATTCATATCACAATCACGTTGCTTATGAGAAAGATATTATTGAATCGGTATTTGTGAAGTACTTGGTTTGGAATAATTTAGTTGCTACTGATATTGTTGATATTGTTCTGGAGAAGCTTGTGGAGATACCTGTAGAAAGAATGGTTGACGGAGATGATAGTGGTGCTATGCAAGGATTTACTAAAACAAACCTACAAGAAAAGATGACAGAAAAATGTAAAAGAGCACATCAGGTGCTAATCCTTAATTTAATGAATTTTAGGAAACCAATGGAGGCTAATAAAATGTTGTACAACATCTGTTTGAGGTGGCCTGCTGCCACACAAAAATTCAAGGATGAAATTGACCGTATTGAGTCTCAATTAGTGGAAATGGCTAAGAATTCTAAAGTCTATACAGATTCTTATGGCAAACAAAGAGATAAGGCCCGATAATTTTATGATAAATTATCCTTAAGAATACATCAAAGAGATTATTACATGAGGATTTTTGGAGAGCTATGAGATGATATGGAGCTAAAACTTTCTTCCTACACAAGATTGTTGGCAAATGTAGAAAATGTTGAGAAAGATGTTAAAAATATAGATTCTTTTGATGATGCTATAAACAAGTGTATTGATTGTGAATGTCTGAGTAGGATTCTTGTTGCTACTACTCATGCCTAGAATGCCTCAATGATTAGGTTGAAGAAATAGTTCAAAGATATTTGGCCGAATAATTTTTAATGATGTTTTGTGTTATGCATTATGATTCTTTGATTTGGATTTGTCTTTGATGGAAAAGGGGGAGAAGAATAATGAAAAATGTTTTATATCTGCTTTGGGAAGAGAATAATGAAATGTGCTTAAAGTGAAAAGGAGTTTTATAGTTAGGGGGAGTTGCTATTCAAGAAAGGATTATGGAAAGTGAAAACATTTTTGGTTGTTTTCCATCAATGACGTAGGGGGAGATTGTTAAAAATATATGCTTTGAAATCATTGATGCCAAACATTGTGGTCTGGATGGGTTTTGGCCTGGACATCGGCAGAGTTATCTATAGTATTAAAGTATTTGTAGTTATGCTTTCGGATCGGAGGCCATTATGGACTGGTACTATGGTTTGGACTTGATCCGATTGATATTAGAATATTTGAATGTTGATCTAGTTACTTGTTGGTAATGAGGATAGTTGGAAGTTTAACCTTTGTGGTTCAAGTGTTGCTAGTTTTGGTTTGACCTTCGCATTTGTGAAATGATATGATTGGTACATGTGTTTAGGGTATGTTTTGATTAAGTAAAAGCAGGTATTTGAAAGGTACCTAAGCCTTTTACAAGCCAGGAAAATAGAAAAGCTAAAAAAAGTGCCTGATCACTTCAAAAAGACAAAATGAACCCACCAGATGGGCACAACTTAATACATCATTACATTAAAAACTCGGAACAGACAGCAAAAGGAGGGGTATGTTATATAAGTTAGATGTGGCATATATTTTAGGACCAATAGTGGCATGTGAAGTATTTTTTTGGTTCGATGTTGCACGTTTGGTTTGGTTTTGGTATGGATTATGTCTATGTGTTTCAAATTCTAGTTCAGTTTTATTTTTTGAGTCAAAGATGTGCATACATGTTACAACCTTTTTTTTGTCCAACTTGGTGAAGATGTTTTTGTTATGAATTAGTATATATACTTAGGATAGACGAAATAGAGATATAGATGAAGTGTGGAATACAATGATAATATGTTTGTGTGACTTGATATAAGGATGATGATGCGAGTGAAGTTGCTACATTAGAAGGTATTGCGATACAGAGGTGACAATCGATATTAAAGCAGTTTTTTCGAGACTTTGAGGTATGGATATTTCAATTAGGTCAGAATTTATGCTATTCACAAAGACTATAATCAGCATACCGAGATGCCTTTATTCATACAGTTCTTTTTTTATAAGTTATAATTTTGCATCTTGCCCTATTGTAGTTAGCATCAAGTTTGCAAGTCATTTTTTGTATCTTTCCCAAGTGCAATTAGCCTTGGTTTGCAAGTCTGGAGCAATTAGCTCCCTTTTTGTAAAACATTTCTATATAGTGGATCATTTTTGTAAGTTTGCGCTCATTGTGGTTTTTCCTAGTTTGGGTTTTCCATGTACAAAATATTGATGTTCATGTGTGGTTGGTATGAATGATTTTATGATGTCTTCATTTAATTTTATTTGAAGTGAAATCTATTAGATGCAAGATTGAAGTCCAAAATTTTAGTTAATGTTGACTCACCCCCCCCACCCCCCGCTCTTAGCATCCAATGTGTATTCAACAATAGGAACCAGTTGTCAGTTTACAATAGGAAGCATGGATATTGTGTGCGGGAAATGAGGGCGACAGAAACGTAAAAGTCTGATTCAAAAGGCCCACACACCAATGAGACTCTTGGTGCAAGTTATAGGAACTATATCGAAATAGCTCAACTTCCCAAGGGGTGTCCCATTGTTCTCTATCTCACGGGATCCCTAAAGTCAATGTCTTTGCTCTCAAATTACTGAGCAAAGTGACTTAGGAATGACAACTCCAAGAATGAGTGATGTTTGATTATTATGCATGAAGGAATTCCTAAGACATGTATGATATTGAAACTATGGTTACTAAGCTCGCATAAAGATGATAATAAGATTAGATAATTATCCTAGCAATGATATACTAGTCTAACATGGATATTCTATGATATTAGAATGTTTCTAAATGCTATTAAGATGATTTATCAAAGAGAGGCTAAAATGCTTATTAATTAGACTATAAGTTTGATGGATGAAAGATTATGGATTAGCAAAATGACTATAAGTTTGATGCATGAAAACTTCTATATAATTAACAAAATGACTATAAGTTTGATGCATGAAAAATTCTATATCATTAACAAAATGACTATAAGTTTGATGCATGAAAACTTCTATATCAAAATGAGAGAATGAGAGCTCTATTTATAGGGAAAATAGGGCAATGGATGGTCAAGATTGAATAATCTTAACAAGGGCCAGGATTGAAAGTTAATCAATCCATGTTCACAATTCTCATCAATGAAATGGTGACAATTGTCAACAAGAGGTTTCTTGAGAGGAGATGAAAGAAGCATTTAATGCTTGAGAAGACATGAAGGTTACCTTAGGAGGTAAGGGTTAAGGTTAGGTTAGGGTTATCCAATGGATAAATCTTTTACCCAAGGGATAAACTCTTGTGCAAGGGTTAAAGAGATAACCAAGGCTAAAGCCATGAATGCTTGATGAGACCCTTGGGTTAGATGAGGGTTGAGTTAGAGAGAAAGTATCTAATCATGCAAGAAGTTTGAGTTAACCATTAATGGTTATGTAAGAGCCTTAAATGGTTTGGAAGACTTTGAGGGTTAACTTGTTGAGGACATAAAGCCTTTAATGGTTTTCAAAGACTTTGAAGACTTTGAGAAGTGACTTCTCTTTGCTTAATATTGTGACAATAATTAGGAGATGAATTAGGCTAAATTGGAAGTGATTAGAAGAATCTAGAAGGAGGTTTTAGAAGGCAAGTGGGAGATGTAGGAAAATGCAAGTGGAGGGAAAAGGATTTTAATTAAAATAAAATTACTTTATTTCAATCAAATAGATGCAACTTGCATAAATACAAGTGAGATTTAATAAATAAATTAGATTTATTTATTTGCAAGGATTAATTTAATTAAATGTAAATTTAATTAAAAAAGGGAGAAATGGGAATTAATTAAATAAAGTGATTTATTTAATCAAAGGCTAGAAAAGGTTTAGATGAACTTAATTAAATAAATTGAGTAATTTATTTAATCAAATAGATGAATATGAAGAAATTAATTAAATAGAATTTAATTAATAGGGGGAATGACGTTAAAATGAATATTAAATATTCACTTAGGAAAGTGGTCAGATTTATATGTCTACAGATACTAATTCAAGGAGCCCAAGCGATGTACTAAAGCTATCTAAACATTTTGAGGCTACATTCATCACCTAGCAAACTGCATTAATGCAAAGAGGGTTCTCCTAATTTCCACTTTTCTTACTTATGTCATTTGGTTGCTTGACTTCCTTCTTTTTCTTTGTCACAATAATATCCTCCATTGCCCCCATTGTCTTATCCATGCTCTTCCTATTGCAAAATCTTTCCATGTGCCCTAACTTGCCACACCTAAAACAATTCACTTGTAATCCTTCATATTATATCATCTACATCCATATTCCCAAAACTAGAGAGATTCATAAAGACAGCTTGATTGGCCTTCTTAGATCCCACCGATATGCTATGGGGATGTTAAACAACAGGAATCTCACCAGATAAAGATGCAGTCACCATTTGAAGAGATATCTGACAGTGAATGTGCCCAACCAGATCATATGTGCATGTTTGAAGATATGTTGCTCAAACAAGGAAGCCACATTGGTGCAATGCAGGATGTAGATGACAAGGATCCACTCCTACCAGTAAGTGGAGCTTATCTCCTATTATGCATAGAATGCATCATAGTCCTATAAGATAAGACAAAAGAGTGGAAGGTAGGTGATTGAAGGCTCCCACCAGATAAATCAGTGAAACACTAAGTTGCCTTAGGTGCATGAGATCAGAGATATGTGTTGGATCAGCCGGGTAGACATGATGAGTTGTCGGTACAAAGATTGAAGGATATATTTGTCATTTTGACAAACCTATTGATAGGAGAATCGGTCTATAGATGAAGAAGGCAAGTTTGAGTAGAAGCAAAAAGATGGAGATTGGAGAAGGTTGATGACATGATGTCATCAAGGTGTTTACCAATAAGTATGTCCACCGATTATGCTAAAAAAGTGCAGATGCAGAAGGATCCCATCTGATGAATATGTGCATGAGGTAGGTTGGCATGTGTATTGACCAGTTTAGGTGCTCCACCAGAAGAGAAGAAAAGTGCAAGGTTGAAGGAAGACCGATTAGGGTATAACCGACAGGGTCTGTGAACTGATAGGTGAACCTAGTTGTGTGGTTGTTCTGTGATCCTGTCTGGACTGACATAACCGACCTAGAAAAGGTGGATGCCGACAAAGGGGCCACATGGAGGTGAAGTGGCATGCATGCACATGTTGTGGTGTGTCAGTGATGTTGTTGGCGACTGGTCCAATATTTATGATGACTACGAAGCTCAAGGAAGTATGGCAGAGGATTGTGACTCAAGATCAAGGAAACAATAGAGATCCAAAAAAGATTGATCTTGTAGATCAAAGAGGATGAAGGAAACCACATCACTCACATGATCAATAAGACAAAAGGCCAAAAATCATACTACAGATGACAAAAGAGAAAAGATGTGGTTCACAAGGTAAAGAGATGGACAATGCTCATTGATTGATTGTTGAACATCGATCAAGGACATGATATCAGATTAGATATGATATGTCACAATGATCAGAGATTAGATCGGATGCAGATTCAGTGTATGGCAGAAACCCTAGTGTGCCAATGTTCAAACTCACATTTAGGCAAGAAAATATGGCTATAACAATGCAAGCCAAAGATGTTGTTCGTGCTGCTGAAGGAGAGAGGAAATCAATCAAGTGCCCAACAAAAATCAAAGGAGAGACTAAGTGTGAGATAGAATAGGGTTGAAGAGTTCAACTGGCAACAATGAGGCAACCGATAGTTTTCCAATAAGTCTGACAGAGAAGTGCACTGGTGGTGGTGAATCGGTAGAGAAGAGGCAAAGAAGATTGCAGAGAAGGTAAGCTGAGAATCAACATCAATCAGACAACATACAACTGATTGAGTGAAGAAGACCGGTGGTGACCAACACCTATGTGACAAAAAGGTTAGAGATCTGACAGAAAGCAGAACCGGTAGAGAAGAAGAAGAGGTTGGATCGACAAGGGTGCGGCAGAGAGTAAGGTACAGTAGAGAGTGGTTTGCAGCAGGAGATAAAGTTGCTGTAGAGAAAAGGTGAATAGAGAACTGACAAAGATCTGTGTAGAGGTGAACCGATGGAGAGACATACATGAGAGTTACAAAGTTCTTTTGTAACAAGAATATTACTTTTGTAATTGATTATAATCATAGCAGATCATTGAGTTGGAGGTCATTGCAAGGGTTGGTGCCCTAAAGCAGGAGTGGTACTCCTTGGTTTGGTGCCCTAAATGTTTTAACCGAATGTTTCATTGTGAGGCTAGATTGGAGCAGTAGTCTCCAACAACATTTCTTACCAAGGTTTTTCCCATCTTGAGTTTTCCTCGTACATCTGGTGTTATGTGATGTCCCTTTTATGTGTGGTGGCATTTTTGTTATCCTCCCATCTAACCAGTATGTCTGCTTTATGTTAGATCTATTAATCGGTATACACACATAGGATAGGAAAGGGCAAAGTTTGGAAACCACTGATTCACCCCCCCCTCTCAATGGCATCTTGTGTTCAACATTTAATTATTCTAATTTTTCTCCATCATGCACATTAATTAAATAATATTAATTATTAAAATGTATTCCTTTCTTCCACTTTCTCATAATTAAATAATAACTTAATTATTTAATTAGTTTATTGAAAGTTTCCTATAATTAAGAAAATTATTATTTTATTTACTTAATTCTTCTTATGCACATTAAATAATTTTAATTATTTAAATTCTAATTAATTCCACCTCTTAACTAACACTCACTTTGAGTTCTTCAATCAATCAGTCCACTTCAACTGATCAATCAATTCTCTTAACAAATTCATTAATTCACTTAACAAATCCATCAATTCACTTAACAGATCAATCAAGTCACGTAATTGATCAATCAATCTCAATCACAAAGTCAATTAACTCTTACTCAATTCCTCTCGATAAACCTCAACCATTTATCATCAAATCTTCTCCTTAAATCTCCACCATTGATTGATATCAGAATATTTATAAAAGAAATCATATTTCAACAAACCAAAGCCTAGCCAATCAATCATTATTAAGATAATTTATCATTATCAAGCTAGCAATATTTAGTCATCATTCATTAGGAACCATAATCTTTGAGCTTTCTTGCACCCATAGTGCAATAATAGTGCTATAGATTATGAGAGCAATGATACTACCAAGCAAAGAAAGTGACAAGAGCAATGGAGGCCAAAGGAATGTTTGCATAAGGTTATATTTGCATTTTGATGTTAGTTTGCATTCATTTCATTTCTTTTTTATCATGATTGGAATTCACTATGTTTCGTAGGCTTGTTGTGGTTAAGCTTATTATTGAAATACTTTCCTTAAATTTCTAGTCATATATATTGGCACACTCAATAGGACCCCACATCCCAAATTTGATCTTTTTTTGTGATTTTTTCATAGGATTCGCATAAGGTTCTATTCGTGGATTTGTGATTTTGTTCACTAGTACGATGTTTTTGTTTACTATATTTGCACATCTGTGGCTTAAAATGACACTTTTGTAACTTATATTTGTGTATCTGTGGTATATGCACACATTTGTAGTAGTTACACTCCTTTCGTCCAATATTTCTACACTTTTGTCCCAAAATTATGCTTTTGTTTCAGTCTGTTAATTTATGTATTCTATTTTTTGCTAATTATTTTCATGTTGAATCTTCTACTAACTAGTTTATGCAACTTATTTCACGTTTGATGAAGACCCCTCAACTAACAATATTTTTATAGGACCAAAAATTGGGAAAAGGGGGATTCATTGAAACTTCTAACTTGTGGTTTTGTAGGGTTAGTCTTTCTTTTTTGTATTTGATTTCTAGACTGGACAACATTTCGATTTGGCATTTAAAAAGAATTTTCATTTTTGTGTCTGGTGCACTTTTCCAATCTATTGTGTTATCCCAAAGGTGTGTGTATGTATCCTCTCTTCTTGCCTTCCCATGGGACCTTGGATGCAAGATAAATGCACATACTTTCCCCTTTTTTTATTTTTCAGTAGGAGGCTTACCTGGGGGTTTCATCACCCTAGGGTTCTACTTCAAGCATGTATATCCAACGGGCTATATAAAGGGATGAGATAAAAATTTGTAGCCCAATCCAATCATTTTATTGTTTGGCACATTAATATTGGGTTCCCTAGTGATTCATGATAGAAGGTGAAGGGATCCTTGCTTTATTTCTTGGGTCTCACACTTGTAGATGAATCGGTGTTCCTAGGAGTTCCCCCATTACAAACCATTGTGATATTTTAGAGGCCAACCTTTCAGCATTATTTGATTGGTGAAAGGGATGTGTATCATACCCTAAAGATATTCAACATGTACCCTCCTTTGTAAGATAGAAAAACCTCAAATAATAAGGTTTTTGAACCTTCAGGGTGAGAGGAAATGTAAGCCAGTTGTTACTTGTTTGTGCCACTGGACCTCTAGCTATCAAATATGGAATCATATTTTATTGATTGGGCTTGGTCAAGTAAATGACCCTCCTAAGTACCTAGGTTGTGCTTTCTTTCAATCATTTTTTATTGTGATATACCAGTGCAACACCACTTTTGGGGCTCATTTAGGCCCATTGTCATACTCTAAAGTTCAAAGTCAAAGAACCATTGTGTATTCTTTTCTTGTTAAGTGTATTCTTGCTAGAAAAAACAATCAAAACAATTATTCAAAACCAAGTATGGAGTTTCATATATAAAACATCATCATCTTTGTGTAAAACATGACTAATACTAGTCCAAATTCACAAACCAACATTACAGATTAGGTTAACAAAATGATCAGATAAGTCAAAGTGTCTATACCTCCAGTCAAAAGAAAATTTCCATCATACCAACCTCCATTCTCTTATGAGACCATTCCATCACAACCAACCTATCATTCATATCAATTCAACTTACACATGTCTCAAAATCATCCAACCACCACATATTTTTGAGTGTCAACCCAATCAACATCCCAAACCTTGCAATTCACAAATATCTTATACCAACAAACCACATCAGCTAGTAATTTTACCACATCTATTCCTATGAAAAACCCTCAAAACCACTTACACATTCCTCCAGATAGAAAATCCATAGCAATCATCCTCCAAACACCAACACAAAAAAAAAAATTAGGAGAATCGATTGATTCTCGTTTAAGAAAATTGGTCCAATCAAACATCATCACATTGCCTAAAATTGTTCATTACAAACCTCAATTCAAAATAGTATGGTGGAAAGATACAAACTTTCATGAATACCTTATTGATCAAGGTCACATTCCTATTGAAAATCATCCCAATAATTCACCTAATGAGGAATTAGTCATATGTCAAGACACTTTTTCCCAACATGATCAAAATCATCCACCTAGGTCTAGAAATAGCTCATTCCAAATTAATCACACCAACAACATATCTACCTCATATGATCCTATAATAGGATAACCAAAAGAATTTTGCCCACAAATAGCCTCTATACCTCTCATCATTCGTTCATCCCCTAAAGAATTCACACCTTCTCAATCAAACAATACATCCAATGATGACACCCTTTGATTTTATCCTTAGGGGCTATCCACAATATAAATCCAAGATAATCCATTTCTTTATACAAATCCCTTGTATGATTCAAAAATTCTAGATCAAATTCCATCATAGACTCTATTGTTGGCCAATCAAATTGACACCAAAGAATCACGCTCAAAATCCATTTCTATCATGCCAAAATATGGACTTCATCCAAGAATCCCTCATGCAATATCCAAACTTATAACCCATGTCAAGAGAATAATCCAAATTCTAAAGAAGCAAGTCCTAACATAATCAAGATGAAGATACCAAGACTCTCCAATCCCATCCAATTTTTTACCAAGGCATCATCTCTCAAGAATATCATTATGATCCCCTCATCCATTTTTATTCTATCTGAGATGATCCCCTTCTATCTCAAGAGAAAATTATCTTTCCAAGTCCCATTAATAATCCACCACCTAAAAAAGATCATTAGATCATTTACATCCAATCCAATCATCCCATTCAAAATCAAAGAAAAGCACCCTTTCCACTCTATCCAATAACCCTCTTCCATATCAATATCAAAGTATCCCTTCATCCTCAAGTCAATTCATAATCCTCCATATCCATTTAAAGATCCCATCATCCCTCCTAATCTACCTTGAGATATCACCACCCATATCCAAGCTATTTAAGAACCCCTTACATATCAAATTGGTTCCTTCACCTTCATCCACTCTGATTCGCTCCATGAGCTTGTCATTCTTTCTATACCATATCCACCACAAAATGGACTTTAATCTTGTTTTAGAAGCAATCAGAATCCCATTCCTAAAAATATTTATCAAAGAATACATTATCAATGCAGGGTTATGCCTACATGAACAAGGTATATTATCAAAGAATGCATTATCAATGCAGGGTTATGCCTACATGAACATAGATTACTCTCAAGATGTTGGTATCCATACTAAATCCCACATTCTTCCATCTAACTCCAAACATGCACATCCCTCTCCATCCCTTCCATCCATCTTAGGTCCTTATATCCCTCCACCCACTATACACGTCACTCCTAGCTCACAATCTAGTTACGCAGTAGTAAATTGATGAACAAGGGAACACATCCTTGAGAACCTTCTAACCATCCATCTAAATAAACCTATCCAAAATACCTCCATATCATTTGTATCCACCTATCAATCCCATTGCTCTTGGAAGTAATTTAGATGCCAAGCACAAAATAAAAGAATCCAAAAATCCACATACATCCAAAGATCAACATGTCCCATCTGAAAGACATGTGAAAATGAAGAAAAATTTGATCCATCCCATCAAGCAAAAATAAAATTCCAAAACCATGTGGATTCCAAGCAATGCATTCTAAAGAAGCACGAAGGAAAGATAAATCAAATACCATGTGGGTTCTTAAGTTTCTCATAGAAGCATTGTATTGCAAAGAAAAATTAAAATTGGCATCCACAATTTCTATTCCAAAGGCTTCCTTCATTCCTGCATCTAAACATCTCCCACATTTTAGATTTGTTTTGGGTCCCTATGTTCCAAAATATACATCAAATTCTCCATCAAAATCTCAAAATTCAAAATATGATTTTCCTTCTGCACTCCACGACCCCTCAAGGTGTGTACCAATGTTGATCTTGCCAACATTTCCATCCACCCATGCACAAATTGTCCAACACCCCATCTATTATCTAAATCCTAGTCCATCCCTCTTATCTAATCATTTTCATAAAGGCTTACCCTACTCCATCTTCCTACTAACATCTATAAGCATACCTCCAATACCCATGGTCAATTGTAGCGCATCTTTCAAGGGTACCATCTAAAGAACAAGATGCTTGATTCCTTTCTCCATCCCGTATCATGCATCCATTATCTTCCAAAAACAAACAAATAAATAAAAAGTAAAGAGAAATAATCCATCCAATGGTGAAAACCACTTCTTGTGGTGCTTTGGGAAAGTTTCATTCATGCTATCCTACCTAAAACATCCTTCTTTATCCCTTATCCTCCATTTCCTATCACCCTACCATCATCCATTATCCTTTTTTACACGTTTGATCTTGACAACTCTAAGGATCTCCATAAGCATCATGCATCCTATCTATTTCACCTTATCTACACCTTTCAGTCCATATGCCTTATATTATCCATTCCTTCCCTCATTCATTATCACCTTTGATCTTTCTCATGCTAATTGTTTCCTATCTCCATACTATCCAAATCCATCCCTTGATATTGATCAAAACTAAGGACATAAAATATAAAACATGTTTTTAGAAACCTCTTGACATGTCCATTCCTATGCACCACATTCCATCACCTTACATTGCCATATCTGATCTCTTAGCTTGGATAAACATCTTATCATTTCGCAAGATAGTCCTTGGATACCAAATTAGCTTTAGTTTCATAATAAGCTACCTCCATCCTTCACCTATCCATTCATAATATCCCATCCCTTACTAGACACCGAGGGCAAATAAATACATCTTGTTTGAGAATAAATATATTTCTTATACCTCAACCAATGATCTAGACATCTTTCACGAAGTAAAAAATCCAAACAAAATTTAAAAACTTAAAAAAAAAAACCAAAAAAGCTCAAAATTCCAAAAAAAAAAAAAAAAAATCCAAACAAAATTCAAAAACTTTCAAAAATTAAAAAAAAATCAAAAAATCACAAAAAACCCCAAAACCATCAAACAATCTCAAACAGGCAAAACATCAAATGTCTTGAAAATATAACAATATCCAAATAAAACCCAATTCATATCATGTCAACCTCCAATAAAAAACAAAACCATCCATCATCAATAATAAATTGTCTCTTGCTAAGACACTGACACTTTGAGCAGACAAAACCAAGCCATCAACAAAATATTGTCCTTGACAAATCATGCATCAATAGACAAACAATCAAGCTAACCTACAACCTAAACTATCAACTACTTATCAGTTTTAAACATCCTTATAAAAAAACATGTCTTTACATATACGTCTTTCCTAAAATAGGCACCCTATTATATATCATTGTCATAATGGATACATCTTTCTTATGATGGTCATCCTATCAAACATCATCCTTATTGTCAAATCAAGAAACACTTATCTTTCACAAGAAGATCTAAATGGTTATTGACTTGTTTGGTCCAGTGAGTCTTATCTTTCTATTTGATTTATCTTATATCATGTTCCTATGCTACTCAAGGATATCCACAAGTGATTAGAGGAGCGAGGATAGGGCATGATTTTTATCATTTGATTTATGTTTGTGATTTGTCTTGATAATATCACTGGGGCAACTAAGATCCGTGTGTGTGACTGGAGTTCCATATAGCATAATTAAAACATTTCGTGCAAGTTGAAGGTCAACTAACACTTCCTTGCATTAGGATTAACATGCTTTGTGATTACTTCCTCACATACACCAATAGGATCTATTATCAATCGTATGTATCAGAACACTCCTTTTCTACAACATGCCTATCTATGCAAAAGGATAGTCCTCACCTTGGTCTTTTCATACCTTGGTGGAGCACCAATAATTGCAAAATAAAAATGCCCAATGAAGATACTTTTGTGCACTAGTAAAGACATAATGAAATCTCAAGACTAATATCAATCAATTCCCAATAGAGTGATCCATGTAAATCACCAATTGAACAAGCCAATGAAGTGTATCTTATCTAATTTCGATCAACCCTTTTCTACCACCAACTATCATTCTTCACTTCTTACAAACAATTCTTCTCTTTCATCATATTTCTTCTTTCATCTAAAATTCTTCTTCTTCTTGCCCCTTCTACTTGTCCTTGATGACAAAAAGGTTCTTTGATACATAACAGAGACTTTAGCAGGATCAGATTTGATATTTTTGCATCATTGACATATTCAGATTTTTGGTTCTTTGACATATGTGATATCTTGTGCAGTGATCATATTTGCAGAGATGATCTTGTTTCATGCTTCATGCTACAGGTATAAGGTTTTTCATTTAATGTTTTGACATACACAATCATCACGACTCTTGTCACATATGGCCTTAACAATATTCATTGTTTATATGATGATTTCGTTTGGCATGACATTAAAAAAAAAAACGGTTTCATTATGAAGGCACATGGTGATAGAATAGTGTTTGTATTTTTAAGCACATCATTATGCTAGGAAAGTATTATGGTTTATACATGTTTTACTTTGCACTTTTAAGTTCTTGGCATGGTATATAGCACACAGTTCTATTGACTTTGTTTCATATACACATAGCCGATTACTAAGTTTTAAAAAGGACTTTATATAGTGTTATCAGCATATCATTGACTATCGATTTTCAATCTTCACTAAAGTTTACAAAGAACTTAATAGTGTTGTCGGCATTTTGTGGATTACGTTGCATATACTACACTATTCACCAAATAACATTATAAATGTGGGCCTGAGCTTCATTGAATATTTAATACAGACATCGGTGACATGGATGTGAGTTGGTATTGTTTCATTGGCGATATGATATGTTTTGTGGACTCCAAATGAAATTGCAATACGGTAAAGGGTTCGATAAGACAAGTTTTACAACGAACAAAAGACATTGTTACATTTGCATTTATGAAAACCCTAAACAGGGTGCAACCATGGAAGCTTTATTAGTAGTTGCAGTGGTTGTTTGGCTTCGAATTTTCATCTAGTTTTCAAGTATGTTGGATATTCGATGGTGCAGATTGTTATGGTGCCGATTTTTTTGGAAATGGTTGCAGATTTTGTGGGATATTGTTTGATCTTCTGGCACAGGTATTTTGATTTGGTTTGAGTTATTTTCAAAAGGTAACTTGCAAAGTTTACTTTGTTTTTTCTTCAACGGGAACAAAATTTATTTTTTAATTTTTTTTAAAGAAAGGTTTTAGTTTGAAAAATCTTTTTTGAAATAGAAACCGAAAGATAGAAAGGGTTTTGTTCATATTATATTTTTCAGTTCTGATTTTTTGTTAAAAGAAAGATGGTTTTTTAGTTGTATAGAAAACCCTAGTTAGGTTTGGTAACCCTATACGAGGGTTACATTTGAAGACTTATTTGATACATACTTCATTGTTATTTAATGACACTCTTTGAGAAAACAATGTTATAGAATCTGATTGAAAAATAAAGCATTGATATTATTTGAGATAGACTATAAAGGGTTTATTGACAGAAATATTTTTGTGAAAAGACATTGTTGTAGTACTCTAATTTTGATACAAAGTACATATTGTATTCTCTGATTGTTGAACAGAGATATTGTAAGGCATTTTGGTATTGTTCTGATAGGACCCTGTAATTGGGATTATTGAATATCATTATCTCAGTAAACTTGTTCAATTACTGACAAGTTTGTAGTTGCAAAAGTATGATGCAGTTACAAATTTATCAGTGTTTGTAACTTGTGATATTTTCTGACATTGTATGAGACATGGGGGTTGGTTCTCCCTGAAGTTTGATACTTCTAAATTCAGTGTACAAAGTTGGTGCTCTTCGAGTTAATAAAAGGATTATTTTGCCGAGTGTTTTTTCTACCCCAAGAGGGTTTTCCACTCATGAAATTCTTGTGTCATGTGTCAAATTGTTTCTATTTGTTCCATTAGATGTTATGCTCTGATACTTGTGTTTTACATTTTGAAATTCATCAGTTATCCAGTCAATGCAATTAATATTGAACATACTTATGATTCATATCTCATTCACTGTCATTAAATCTGCAATCTATATTCTGGTCAAGTTTTCTCATTGTCAAAGTCAGGTTCAAATAAAAGCATAAAAATATTATTCAATTTGTCTATGTTGAATGGTCCAATAAACATTAAAGTCACTTAATCTCATGTTCTGTTGGTCAGCATTTGTTAAAGAATTGTCAAGTCTCTTAAAAGTTTTCAATTAAGCAAATTGAGTCAAAATTGCTATTGACTCTGATTCAACCCCCCCCTGTCAGAGTCAATCCACTTCCAACACTTCTTTTGAGAGATTATTTATACCTTTAATGCACAAAAAATCTCTCGAGGGGGCATCCTACCTCCATCCCTCGACATGTTGGGGCATCATTTTCACTATTTCTTTGAAACAATGCTCTTTGGACATTGTCTTGAAGATGAGTGAAATGTAGACACCTAAAATTGTCCTAGGGTAAGCAACACAACATTTTACTAACATTTTCTTAGTTAAATATTTCTAATTATTTAATTAAACTAATTTCATTCTTCTATTTTAAATCTAGAAATCTAAATTTCCTCCCATTCATTATTAATTAAATAATTTTAATTATTTAATTTTTTTAACATCATCTACTATTGATTTTTGTATTTTATTTTTTGCTAGCTATTTTTCATGTTGAATCTTCTACTAACCAATTTGTCTAGCTTGTTTCACGTTTGATAAAGATGCTTAAGTGAAAACTCTTCTTGTAGGACCAAAATATGGAAAAATAGGGATTCATTGAAACTTTTAACTTGTGGTTTTGTAGGATTAATCTTTCTTTTATGTCTTCAATTTCTAGATCAGACAACATTTTGATTTGGTTCTTAACAAGAACTATATATTCTCTATTTGGTGCACTTGTACAATTTTCTATGTTATCCCAAATGTGTGTGTATGTATTATATCCCTCTCATTTCTATGGGATCTTGGGTGTAAGAGATATACACACACTTCCCCTTTTTTTCCAATAGGAGGCTTGATTGAGGATTTCATCACCCCAAGGTTTGACCTCAGGCATGTATCTCCAACAGGATATATAAAGGGGTGAGAGTGAAAGTTATAGCCTAATGCAATCATTGTCATGTTTGGTACATCCTTAGTGCCCTTGGTGATTCAAGACACAAGGTGAAGAGATCCTTTATTGATTGATTAGGTCTCATACTTGTAAATGTATTGGTGTTCTTAGCAGTTTCTCCACTATGAACCATTATGATATTTTAGAGGCCAACCTTTCAACATTATTTGACCGTTGCAAGTAATGCATATCACAAGTGCTTGAAGTTACTCAAAATATACTCCTCTAAGTGAGATATTAATTTTGGAGCTTTGGCTTGTACACATTCCTAGGAGAGAGAGAGAGAGAGAGAGAGAGAGAGAGAGAGAGAGAGAGAGAGAGAGAGAGAGAGAGAGAGAGAGAGAGAGAGAGAAGGGAAATGTTTTGTAGGCTTGGATCTCCATCTATCTTCTTCTTTGTTGTATTGAGCTTGGGCCTAGTCAACTAACAGACCCATTTGATTATCTAAGTTGTGATTTCTTCCAAGTGTCTTCAATTGTGATATACTAGTGCAACATCACTTTTTGGACTCATTTAGGCCCCTAGTCATACTTTGAAATTTGGATTCTTATAATCATTATGTTTTTACTAATTGATGTGTTTTCTTACCAACATTCAAACAAGTCAACAAAAATTCCTAAGTGATAAACAAACTAGAGCACCACAACTAAAAAAACTTGGACTGCATTTGCTTTAGGATTAAAAAACTAGGGTTTACTCGAGGCTTTGAAATACCAAGTTATAATACTTATTATTTAAACACCAGATATAGACCAGAGATGAAGTAACTTCATCCCATTTTAAGATTACCCATCTTTCATATCATGCCCATATTCATCTTAGACTTGGATTTCTAGACCAACCCTATATTTTGAATAAACAATCTTAAATATTCAACTAAAAACCTCCTATCAGTTAGATTTTGATTGATCTATAATCGTTGATTGATTCTTTAGATCTTACACCTTTTCATCTTTCCCAAAAGAATTGTGCCTAAAAATCACAAGGCTAGTTTGGGTTCAATTCTATCAACCACCATTTTCAACCTTTGCCCCTTCAAGGTCTTCACTTTCTTTTTTCATAACAGTTGATCATTACCTAGCATCAAACATTTTTCAAAAACCAAAAAATATAACATCCTAACATCAAATATTTTCCAAAAATCCAAAAACGTAGCATCCTAGCATCAAACATTTTTCAACAATCCAAAAACATAGCATCTTAGTGTCAAATATTTTTTTAAAATTCCAAAAATAATGCATCTCAGCATAGTCTCAACTTTTAAATTATCCTTTTAGATCCACTATGAAAATTATTATGTCTTGTATGGTAAACATATAATCACAAGCCAAAAAGAAACAAGTGGACCCTACAATTGACACTACGTTCAATCCAACTAGTACAATGTAGTTTGGGTCATCATCAAGCTTAAACCAAACACCTTGGAGGGGAGCTACTTTGAAACCCCCCTAATGACAAATTTTATTTGTCCAACATTGAAAAAATATCACTCAAGAGGAGACTGATGACACGTCCCAAGATCCTCGTGTTCTTAAAGTTATGGAGGCACTTTTATAGCTAATCCTAATAGGTATTTCCTCCTACTTGCACAAAATGGGATGAAACTCCCTACCAACTTTAATATATCCATTGTGAAAGAACTTGAATTCAACACTACATCACAAAATCTAGGATCTTCACACATGCCACTCTTAACTAAAAACGCTACTTCTCACCAATTACCCACAAATAGAAAAAGAAGAAGAAGAAGAAGAAATAATTTTAACATCCACGAGGCTAAATAGAGCCTATGGGACAGATCCCTTCAGAAATCAACTTCTGCATTACAAATCTTTTCTTGTGTAGTGTGATGATGAGAGCCCCTAGCTTCTCCACAAACCCTCACTGAATAAATTTTCCCAAGAATTGACCATAAGAGTGTTTTCATAGTTATCCCTGTTGGCCTTAAAAGCATCACATTGTAGAATGAAGTGGTTTTTCTATTTCAACCTTACCCGAAGTGAAAAAATGCACACTCTATCCTCCCAAGTTTCTTTAGGTCTTTTCCAACATCCAGTTTCACATCGGAGCTTATGAGAGTTATTTCTTAACTAAGCAATGAGGATTTTGGCTTTCCACAATAAATTTGCTCCTATGTATGCTTTTTGCCAATGGTTATAAGAGGGGTTAAACTCTCCATTATAATATTTTTTCTTCCTCCTTGGATCCTTAAACCAAGTGCGCTTGTGGAACTTATCTATAACATACGCCTTTATCTCCTTACTATTCGTGGGGCACATGTTCAAGTAAATATCCGATTTTCTAAACCATTTGCTATTTTGTCATATCCAAGTCTTCTTTATTTTGCATAATCTATCATAGAAGACGATCTTAGGCCATCAAACCTCTTCCATTTTCTCAATTCTTTTCAAATAAAAAATGAGCCTTGTCAAAGTGATTGCCCCCATAGGTGCAACCCACACTTCACTCAACATGATATCATAGGGAATGGAGCTTTTGAGTTTGAACTTGTTTGTAATCAAAGGCTTTTGGATCTGCTCAATTTGTTTCCACTGTACATCAGAGGTTTTGCTGACCCACACTTCGCAACCATAAAGTACAACCAGAAGAACCAAAAGCCCAAAGAGAGTTTGGTTAGTCTTCCAATCCCATAACTATGCCTCTTTGCACCTATTTTGGAATACATAGAATGCTTTCCAATCTCCCAACATTCTCTTCTTTGTACAACCCTCCCAACTTAGATTTTTGTTGAAGTCAATTGCGAGGTACTTGTAGCCTATCACTCCTTCAAGAACACTACCTTCAAAGAAGAACTTATGCTAGTTATACTTTCTTTTATTGGAAAAAACCATCACTTTCGTCTTGCTAATGTTGACCTTCATACCAACTGTTCTACAAAACTACTCAAGAGAGTGTAAGTGCTCTTGTAAACCAAGAGCAAATCTAGAAATCAAAATAATGTCATTCACATACAAAAGGAGCCTTATCACAAACTCACCCAGCTGAACACCATCCCCTTCTTGAAGGTTTAACCATTCTTCAAATTTGTCAATGTATAAGCCAACGAGTTTAGGAGACAAAGGGCACCCTTGCTTGACCCCTATATCACTCCTAAATTTTTTGGAGATGCCAGCTGAAGTTCGGATTTTCACTTTAACCTCCTCATACAGCCTATGAACAACAACTCTAAGATGAATAGGAACCCCTATTTCCTCCATTCTTTGCCAAATCTTATCTCTAGGGACCATGTAAAAAGCTTTTTGAAATCCACAAAGCAACAAAAGGCTTCCTCTTTTTTCTCCCAGACTTTTTCAATGATGTGTCTTAGAGTAATACCATGATCTACTGTGGAATGCTTAGGTCTGAAACCTGCTTGCCCTTTAGCACATTTATCACTTTTTTCCACCCACTTGCTGATTTTGTTTTCTATCATACTACCAAATAACTTCGTAAACAAAGGATTTATCATAATGGTTCTATAATTGGAGGGATTATTGACATCACCACTCTTGAAAAGAGGTATTGCTAAGCTAGTAGTCCAATCATAAAGGAGCCCTTGTTGAATGATGCTATTGAAATTTTTATGATGTGAGGTGCAAGAATATTCATACGCCACTTCACATACTCCACTTGAAGTTCAACTAAATCTTTTTCTTTACCTGCACCCAACTTCTTGATACCCATTTTGATCTCTTGAATAGTGAAAAGCTTAATGGTAGTGCTGACCAAAGGTGGGGAGGCAACCTGTGAATCTTGCTCATAGATATGCTTTGCATAATCGAACCATTGAGATGATGTAATAGTGTTTATAGTTTTCCTCTTTCTTGATTTAAGTTCCTTCCAAAAAAGCTTGGGGTTATTTTTTCCAAGGAAGATTAACTCTTCTCTCCTTAAGACCATGAAATCAAATTTTTTCTTTCTTAAAATATGCTTATAAACTTTGAGATTGATTCATTTATTATTTGTCTCTTTCAAAGTTCTCTTAGCCTTTTTTCATTCTTCATCAAACCAAGCATTGACCTAGAAGCAATTTGTTTCCTCTTTTCTTTTCTTAGCTCTTTTACATTCTGCAAGCGCTCTATGAATTATATTTATAAGCTCGGGGCTACGAAGCCCATGAATAGAAATTTTCTCCTTCTTAAAGAGCCTTTCCAGCACTAATTGGAAGGTATTACAATTTTTTTGAGTTAACAAAATTCTTCTCTTTAAAGGATATTGTGGAATACACATTAATTTCCTCCCAAGCTAAACCTTTTCAGTCTAAGAGAAGCTTAAATAAATTGGTTTATGATCAGAATTTAAATCCAAAGTTGTTCACCAATTGAAACTTCTTACATTTTATCACATAAGTCATGTGAGAAGATGGCATAGTCCACTACACTTGCACCATTATATGTATTACAAGTAAAATTACCAGACCTCACCCATCTAGCCAAACCATTGCAAGTGACTAGATTGAATGACCCACATAGAGTAAGAAGTTGCTCCCCAAAAACATCCCAACCTTTACTGTCTTTTGAGATCCTTGTCCACTGATGAATACTTTCTTCTCTAAGCCACATGGGATTGCAATCTTCCCCATAATAAGGAATGTTGGCTTGTACACTTATTGTCCTAGCATTGAAATCCCCCACCAAAAGGACTTCACCAAGCTGTGAATATTCTATTATATCCTTTTTTAAAGCTACTAAAGGATCTTTGTAATCAAGGCCACTATTCTTGTAAGTTTTTGAAACTTGTGGAGGAAAATAGCATGCTACAATACGAATAAGATTACCATTTTTTGCAATTTTAAACCATATGAATTGTTTATTTGAGTCTTCTCTTTCTAGCTGAAGCAAACATCCTTCTTTTTCCTTCACTAAAATCATGATACCCCCATGACCTTTGCCATTCCCTGCAGCCTTGTTCCACACTGACATCTTCACATACCCTTCAAACAAAGGTTTCTTTCATCCTTCATGTTCATGAGTTTCTATGAGATATTTGAGACAAATAATGTCTCAATCTTTTGCAATATGCCCTAACCCAAGTCCATGTCTCCATGGGTAACCTCTACAATTCCAACAAACTAAACTTAGGGAAACCTGGGTAGGTCTTTATTGATATTTATGTTGGAATGTAAGGCTCAAAGTTGAGTCTAGCTCCTCATTAGCCCATACTGACTTTGTTGGTATGCTTTCTACTAAAGAATTTTCTGCCATTTCTTTACTACAAACTTGTTCTACTTTAGAATGAGGCCCAAAAGAGGCAATAATTTCTTTGCCTTTGTACAACCATGCTCTTTTACCCTCATCTCTAGCTGCTCTAACTATAGACATTTCCACCCTCCTCTCTTCTAGTTGCTTGATAGTTAAATCTTCCTCTAAAGAAAAGCGAGATCCCCTTAGAAGTTGTTTCTTACTTAGAAGAACTTGTTTGTCCTGCATGATTGACAAGATTATTCTAATGGGTCTTGCCCTTTCATCACTGAGCTTACCTACCCTCCATACTTGGCATATTCGCCCTTGCCAACTCAACTTGTCTTTTAAGAAATCACTAACTAGCTCAAGAGTACGTTTGTTTCTCCCATAATCCTTCACACCTTTAATGATTAAATTTGTTGCTCGCACTTGCCTTTCCTCGGTTTCTTTGCTTTGCATATTGTCAACCCAAGTGTTTAGCTCTGCTAACTTATTATCAGAATTGCTAATAACTTACATCCAAGATTTGAGATTTTTATTAGTAGTACCTCCTTCCTTATCTCCTTTTCCAGCCTTACCTGCACTTTCTTCCACTTCATGGGTGTTAGTTTGGTCAGTTGATTTTCCTACAATCTGAGGTGATTCACAACTCAACACATCTTTAATTTTTGATATAGATTCTTTCATGCCTTGCCAAGCAACCTCCATGTCTTACCATTCGCTCTTTCCAACCAAAAGCACCTCTTGCAACGACAATAATTGCTCTTTTAAAAACTTATTACTTTCTGTCAAAGTTTGGTTTGTAACTGTTAAAGCATTGATTTTGAGATCCCTTTCCTTCCCTTTGCATTCCAAAACCTCCAGCCTCCTCTTGTCCCTTAATAATTCTTGCACATATAGATCAAATGACCAAGTGAGAGGTGTGGAAGAGGGGTTGTAAAAGGTAGAATCATCAATGTCCTTGTTGCCTTTGGACCTGTTGATATGGTCTCTTTGTATGGGAGAATGGACAAAATATTGTTTAGTACGAAGGGCCAAAATGTTTTCTCTTTTCTTTGACTGTTCCCATTTTAGACGGGCATGTCTATGTTTTAAAATATCTCAAAACTGTTTAGCATTAACCCAAAACCATTTCTCTGCTTTAACTGTAGAAGCAATTTTCACTTGACCTAAGAGGTTTGTTTCAATACAACTAGAGGGATTTTATTTGTTTAACATGTGTGAAGGTGAAATTGTTTCCATTGTCATGAAAAAAAAGTAAAATAAACAAGATAAAGACTGAGGCTAAATACCTATCTATCAATTGGAGACAACCAATAATAATAATATTCTGCAAAATGTAACAATGGAGCCCACTGCAGTAAAAGAGATGTAAACTTGACTGGCTGACTAAAATAAAATCTTGCTAGATCCCATTGCCTAGCCTCGAATCCTAGAATTACTCATGTCAACATACATACGCTACACACATATGGCTTACAGTTAAACAACCCACCTTTCAATGCCCCAACTATTGTTCATTTTTAGGATTTTTGTCTTTTCAAGGTGAAAGGTTTGTTTTAATCTTTTTAGATATTTAATACATTTGTCTAAGTGTGAAGGAGCGTTCTTTTTTTATGCAAGGGTTTTCAAGTTCATTCAACATAGGGTCTGGTTGATTAAAGATCGGTCAATTTATTTCCTAAGTCATGGTTTATGCATCACAAAATGCATTAAGGTTGTAGAGGGGAGTGTTTTCTTTTGTTAAGACTCTCTTTTCTCACACTACTAAATAGATGTGAACTTTCACGTAAAGGAAAGCCCTAGTTTTCCTTAACCACTCCTTGCAACAAGAAAATGGAGCTACAAGGGGACCAGAGCTTTAATGAGGAGGTTAAATGTTTCATATTTGTGGGCAGATTGAAAGGGTTTTGGAAGCACGTGGAGGAAGGAGAGTATCCAAGAGCTTGAATAAGTTAGAAAGAGGTTTTCAGGCATGTTGAAGGCTAATGAATGACAAAATGGTGAGTGTTGTTGGACCACCATGTTACATTTATTGTGAGTAATGCATCCAGGACATGTTTTACTAAGTTTTGGAAAAGAAAAAAATTAGATTATAGGGGTTTCTTTGTGTTGGTGTTTGATCCTTTATGATTGTATCTACATTGGCATGCTTCTACCTTGTTTGAAATTATACCAAAGTTTGAGTTGAGAAAAAATAAGGGATACAAATCACAATTGGCAACTTTTAAAGTATAGGGCATGGAAGAGGCAAAATAGAGAGGTAGCATGATGGCTATTTGAAGGAAAAAAAAAAGAGCGGCAACAAATCGTATTCATATGAATCAGACATATACCAAGATGTATATCAAAGAATTCATTAAGGGGTAGCCTTAAGTCAGTTCATGGTGAGTGAAATGTAGTATATTTTAGAAGGTCAAAAACAAATAGTGATTAGGGACATGGATCTAAGGATATTCTCATTAATAGGGTTCCCTTGTTTCTCATACTCTACATTCTTCCATGTCATTATCTTGTGAAATAAGTTGTTGCCAGTCTAATCATTCCTCTATGTTATTTCTTATTCCTATTACTGCTTTTAAAGATAACTATTATAGAGTGAATTCTAAAGACACTCTTTCCATGGGTCCATATTGACTTCAAATATTGTCAAAGGGAGATGAAGATGCTTAATGACAGTAGTAATAGTAGTAGCTAAAATCTGAATGAAAGCATGAAGCAAGAGGGTTTATAATCCAAAGGAAAGGCAAGTTTGTATTCTCCATGTATAATAAAAGTAAGGATGAGAAGTGACCGAGTTTTTTTTGTTTGCAATAGTGTCTAAGTTTGGTTAATGAGATTGCAAAATGATAAGGGGTTGTAAGAATTCCAAATAGAGAAGAGTATTTCAACCTTCCAAGAGATCAGTAGCATAGGGTGACCTTTATTGTAAATATAGTCCAAATGACTTTAAAAGGTTATAAATATGTTCCTTTCTCCTTTACTCTAGAAGCTTTCAAATTTGTGGTATTGGGTTGCCTTTACTGGCTATGTGGGGTAGCTTAACATGAACAAAGTATCAATGACGGTAAAAGAGCGGCATACAAAGATGGCAATGATAGTCCTCACAATATAGAAGACAGTGCATAATGAAGAGATGACAACAAGGCATGAACATAGGTAAGGAAGGAATAATGGGTAGTCATAGAGCATGAAGACAACACTGTTGAAGGAAAAGTATCTCATAGGATCAGATGTCTATGTTAGTAATGTAGTTACATTACCATGGCCAGCAGAGAGTTGAAATCTAGAAAAGAGTATCAAGATAAAGATAGTGATCACAGTCAAGATGGTAGGAAAGACAATCATGTCGTAATCATAGCTTAAGGATAATAAGCGATAAGAAAAAATAATAGGGAGTTGGGAGTCTTCACTACAAATGGACAAAGATCTACTATAGAGATTGTTGTTAATGAATGAGGAGTAAATGTAAACAACAGTGAGCAAAGAAATAGTATAGACCCTCATGACAACAGATAGAGGAGTAGGCCTTAGCAACCTATATAAGGAAAAAACAACAAATGTCAGTGCCAATACTCTCAAAAAGGTTCTTTGCATTCTATGAATATGTGTGGTGACAACTCAAGGATATGATCAAGAAACAGTGATAGAAAGACAACAATATATAAGATATGAACAAGTTCAACTATCAATTTTGCAAGTTTGACAACAATCTCAGTGATATGGAGGTCAATAGAACACAAAGATAAAAGAATAGTTTCAAGACTAATAATGTCCATCTCGACATATGTGAAGATGCCTAATAGATATATCTAACCCCTTATAGTTATATCTGACCCCCAATATTTTCTCAACTTCAAAAGCAAGCTTGAAAAACACATGTCCTATCCTTGGGGAGGTTGGAAGATCAGTTTGTAACGCTAGAACATGAATATAGGGGAAGGTGACTAGATATAGGAATTGTTGTGGAGATTGTTTGGATATTTCATCAAGCCAGAGTAGAGATATAGGCCAGACGGAGAAACTTCTTGGGTATCTAGGAGAAGTTAGCACGAGTTGTCCAGGTGGTGGAGAATATCTAAGGGGAGTTGGAGAATTTTTCCAACCATTTCCAAGCATCTAAGAACACATATAGGAGGAGTTGGAGACTTTTTCCAACCATTTCCAATCATCTAGGGGCAAAATTAAGAAATTTATCCATGGAGCGGTCAAAGATAAAGGCTTTTCTTCATAAAAGCACATTCTTGGAGCACTTTTCAGGCCTAAAAAGTTGGAGGGAATAAGTTGGACAACCAAAAAGAGTGAGCATCAAGTAAACAACTCCCTCTTATTTTCTTTTCTTCTTTATTCTTGGATTTTAATGCTAGAACATGATGTAAACATTTGTTGCTATCTATAAAGCACAACTCTTTCTTTGTATAAGAGTTAGTTCTTGCTTTTCAATTTGTTACTATCGTATCTATTTGAAGCTCTTTCAAGAAAAGGAATAGACTTGTGACTCATTTTCAATTACTTAGTGGTTATCACATAATTGCAAGTTTAGATTTTCAAAGAAATAGAAGAACATTTTAAGATTTATATTGTTGTAAAGTTCCTTTACTCAATAAAGTTACTAAATTTGCCTTCCTTATTGTTGTTCATGTTATGTCATTTGGTGATTCTCAAGCATATTTTATTGTGTTTTAAACTTCAAAACCTTTGAAATATGATCACACAAGTTTGCATAAACAATTTTGAGACAAATACAAGCAGTTCATAAGATGTGGTTGAGTATTCATGATTGTTTTGTTGTGAAAAAATCTCTCTTTTCCTTCAAGAAAACATTATAACATCCCCTTCTTATGAAATAATGATGTGAGTGTTGTCAAAATCCTAAATTGTGCATATAATGAGCTTTCCATTGGGTCATTGTGAGTATTAGCAACAGGATTAGGTCCTTTTAACTTGGTGTATCACCACATTAGTTGTAGGTTTAATTTTACATACATTTCTTCCCCATTCCTCAATAAGTCAATAGTTTAGAATTGGGATTTTAGTAATTTAGAAGAGGAGCCAGCCTACTCTGGAGGTTCTCTTTTATTATAGGTTACCCACAACCTGAAGGAGATCCAATGTATCAACAAGTGGCTAAGTTAATAGCTTAGCCTAGGTGCAATTTTGATTGATAATACCACCCTTAGACCAAAATAACACCATTTCAATTCAAAAAAATACATTCCCAAATACAAACAACCAAAACACAACTCACAATATACCAATTCAAAAAAAACCACCTAACATTCAACCTTCTGTGTCTCAAACACCTCCCAAATGGACTTCACACCCCTTGGGTACTTCAAACAACAACCAAAACTCCACCGCTTCCTGAAACCTTCCAACCATGATTTTAACTTGCAACACATTCTCCCACCATCACAACAAAATATCAACCCTACAAACACATAGAAATAGAACCCCCAAATCAACATCCCACTCAATTCTCTCAACACAATCCATTGACTAACCCTTAATCTACATGCATACCTCCAACTAACTCAACATTTCCATCCAGCATATACCCAACTTCTCAACCTATGACTCACCACAACATATTTCATCATAACTTACACCATTCTAACAAAAACACACACACCTCTAACCGACACCGGAGTCACCAAAACACAAACTGCTTCATAGATCCTAACCAAGCTTACCACCTTCAAAATAAAACACACCCACTAACACCAATGGATACCCTAATGCAACAAGTGAAAAATCTACAACAAAAAATGATGAACCTTCAAGCTACAAGATCCAAGAAGACTTACACAATGAAGGACTTATGTCCTTAACCATTTGATAGGACATCATAAATGCCACCCTCCCCACTAAACTTTCAAATTATAAAATTTGATAAATACAAGGGAAAGGGAGACCCTAGAGATCATGTCCAATAATTTTTTTACTTCTTGCCTTGAGGTTTCTCAAAATAACACATATCTCATGCACCTCTTCCCTAAAGTCTTGGAGGGAAAACTATGGAATGGTTTTCACACCGACCACTTGATATATGAACATGGAGTAAATTAGCAAAGAAATGTATTGTCCACTTCTCTTATAACATTGAACATGAGATAACAATGACATACCTTTGCAATATCAAATTAAAGAATGGAGAAATCTTTGTTGCTTTCTTACAAATATGGAGAAGTCTTGCAAGTAAAAGCCCATGTCATATACCAGAAAAGGAATTAGTGTAGATCTTTGTTGAAAACCTAGATCAAGAAATGAAGTTTCAAATACAAGTCCAATGTCTAAACACGTTCAATCAAGTTATAGAAAAAAGAGTCAAAATTGAGAAAGCTCTAATTGCAAAAGGGCTTGTGAATTTTTTTAAAGAAAACAACACTAACAATATCTCTAGCACGTCAAATGATAAGACAAAATTATGGTCATGGAACAAGAATGTAATGAATGATGGAGTAGTTGATGATAAGATAATCAAACAAGATCACACTATCATTAGCCTTCAAGGGCCCCAAAAAATAAATGTTAAAACCCCCAACAAGAACCAATTGTGCAATAACAATCATTCAACAAACGTTGTCCAACCAAATCAACAACATGGTTATACTAGGACCTACACTAACAACCCAAGACAAAGCTACATGATCATAAGGGAACCTATTGAATCAGATTTGAAGAATCTTGTCCAATCCTAGGTTATCACATTACTAGAGGTTAAACATTATGAATCTGGACATTTTAAACCTACCTGGTGGAATGATAATGACTTATGCGAGTACCAAAAAGCCAACAGACATAAAACCTCAAGTTGCTAGAAACTTAGAAACATAATCCAAGACCTCATAAACCAAAGTGGAGTAGCTATTGAAAATCCTTCTAGGTACTCAAACACAACCCACACAATATTTAAAGATCCCCTGCAGGATCATGAAAAAGGTAAATCCTTCAATTCAAGGAACCACAATGACAAAGCCAATTATGCTAATATAGCCCATGAATATATGGTTAACTATATCCAAGAAGCTAATAATAAGGTCTCAACTATCATGATAAAGAATAAAAATCCTAATTGTGCAGTTGCAACACATCAAACCAAAGTGACTCTACAAGGGGCTACTTCAAAGACACAACCAACAAGCCAATATAGCCTTTTGGATCACTTAGAAATATGTCTACCCAAATATCCATTTTTGAACTTTTACGTATATCTCCAAACACAATCTTAGATAAGACACTACAAGAATTGTTCATTCCCAATGACATAAATATTGATCAATTTTAGGCTATGGGGGGACACCTTTCTACTACGCATCATGTCACATTTACTGAACATGATGTATCCACAAATAAACCTTTGCATAATGATCCTTTCCATCTAGAAATTTTCATTCACAAACACAAAGTCAGATCAGTTTTTTAAAATGGTGGAGCAGGCCTAAACATTTGCACTCTAAAATTGGTTCAAATATTAATATTCTCTTAGGGTTGTATAGACAAATCAAAGAAATTTGTTATTAGAGAATATGATTATGTAGATCATCCTTCTAAAGGGGTAATCACTCTTCCAATCAGAGTTGGACCCACCATACAGGACAACTTTTTCCAAGTTTTGGATCTTGATCTTGGATACAACATTCTCCTTGGCCGACCATGGATTCATGTCATGAAAATTTTCCCCTCCAAATACCATTGGTACCTAAATTCTCATATAATGGAGCTAAGATCATTATATCAAGTGATCACTGTTAATCTTAGAGGATCTGGTTAATACCGAGAGGGGGGTCAATCAGTATTAACAATAATTTGAAATCAGAAACTTAGACTCATAAAAATTTCACCAAATAAAATATAGATCAACACTAGAGCCATTTACAGTACCGGTATCTGCTGATAAACATTTGGTAAACTAATATATCAATGTTGCACTTTAAGTGTTCATTAACCATGCATATACTGAAAGTAAAGCATACCATCACATCAAAAACATTCACAATATGAACACCATGATTTTCATGTGGAAACCCAAATAGGGAAAAACCATGGTGGGAATTGGTACCCACAAATATTTTGCACTCTTTTAGAATGCTCCCTGTTAGGAGCCAAGCCCGATTAGAAGCTTACAATGATGCCCTGTTAGGAGTAGACCCTGTTAGGAGTCACCCGGTTAAGGGATTTACCTCAGCCCTATTATAAGCTTTGATCTATTAGGATCAACCTCACAAGAGGATTTAGAACTCAGATATTGAGTCACCCTGTTAGGGGATTTTACAATGTGAGGCCTGTTAGGACCTACCCGGTTAAGGGATTTTAGCTGTTGTAATTGTTAGAGAACAATAGTGAACGATCTGTGTATAGCACTCAACTGCTTGCTTGATCAGATCCAATTAAGTTCTAAGTTTGCATCACTCTGGAAAATCTCTCACACCCTAGTTTGGCTTCACACACTTCTCAAAATCATCGGCACTTCAAAACATCAACCTTACCGACATAAATAATCTTTACAACTAGGTCGGCATCAAAACCCTAAGACTTAGTACATAGATCATCACAAATCTTTACAACTCATTACAGGTCATCATATGGATCATAACAATAAATTATAAATCAATATCAGCCATTGAATGATCATAAGTGAAGTAGATGTGGAGGAAGATGTAGTTCTAGCGTCACAACAAGTCGATCTGGTACAAATTCTAACCCTTAGCTAATTCCGTTAAGCACTTTGCACATTCCCAAGAAATTCATTCTCCAAACGCGCCAAAACATCTTTCAAACACATCACGTGATTTGTGACATGTTATGATCAACATGTGAACTTGATGTAGATCACCACCCAACCAAAAATCATTACCGGTCAAGAGAATTCTTTACCGGTCCTTAAACCCTTCTTAAACCCTAGCAAAAACTCAATAGAAATTATAAACATAATTTTTGATTGTCACAACATGATGCGGTTCTGGTCAGATACATGTTACAATGATAGGAACTCACATTCAAAACCACAAAGCCTCAATCATCACCAATCGCTAGATATAATCAGAATATTTCCTCATTTACCGGTTAAGGTCCTAAAACCCAGTTTCTCGATTCTTTACCGATAAGCTCTCTTCGGTAGACCAAAAGATTTAGATGACACAATAAAACATAAGTAAACATCAATAGATATGAATAAACATTAGTTTTAAGCAATGACAACACAAATAACTGATCAGAGTCATCCATCATGCAATCTCAATCTCTTCATCACAATGTCATCTCGAACAATCTTGTACCGGTTTAGTGATCATTCTCCATCTGTATCAGTTATGCCAAACATGCCAACAATCATGACCCCTTTCAATATTATAATAACCTAAAAGGCACTTCTACACATCAAATACCTATTAATCAAGAAGCCTTATCATCCACCACTTCATCTTATATCAACCCAATATCATTATCAAAAACCTCCATTCCATCCACTTTCATCCTTGAGATCAAGATTTGTGCCCAAGAAAAAGGGTGTGGAGAGTACAATACTGTTGACTCACTTTGTGTAGGTAAATTACCAACCTCACTTGGGTCATGTGGAAAGCCATGACCTGTCAAACATCAACCAAATGTTATTGTTCAGTAGAAACCTACTGTTGTCTTCACGAAGTGGCGTGAACTCAATGAATAATCCACAAAAGAGGATATTTCAAACTGGCTTTACAAGGATGAAGAAGATAAACCACATGTTAAGTTACCTATAGAGCAATATGGTGAAGGATTTACTATCTTGCAACAAAAGGGCTACGATGGACACAATGACCTTCATTCACATAAATATGGGATTACATAACCAATTCTACCTCAAGGTCTACCCAAGAAATACAAACTAGGGTATACACCATTAGAAATGGAAGCTCCAAGTACTAAGTTGCTTATCAATAAAGATGTATGTGTAGACAATGAAAATTGTACCATACCTACAAGTGCTTAATTTACTAAATTTTCCTCTTTAATTAAATAATTTTATTATTTAATTAATTATGTGCCATTCTTTTAAATTAATTTCATTCTTCTGATTCAAATTCAAATGTCAAAATTTCCATCTTTTCTCATAATTAAATATTTTTTAATTATTTAATTATCTAATTTTCCTCCAACGTTAATTCATTAATTTATCACCTCATTTTAATTAAATCATCTTCATTATTTAATTAAATTCAATTTCTATCTTCCCATGATTAAATAATTATTCCAAATTATTTAATTAGCAAACAATGTCCTCTTGATTAAATAAATTCCTAAATTTATGTATTCATTTCAAATAAATTTCAATTACGTTTCAAATTCAAATTAACTTTACTTACCTTTCATTGCAATTTAATTTCACATTTTTGAAAACCAAAAATCACTCCAAGTTCAATTTCAATCAATTTTCTACAAGACATGTTGAAAATCCTAACTACCTCTTAGTTTTAGTTCCATTGCCACTAACTTTTAGTGACTCATCAATCACCTTTTTCTCACTAATTAATCAATTCAGTATTTGAATCATCCAATCAGTTAACAATTCAATCAATCATTTTAACTCTCAATCAAATCAATCTAACCTAATCATACAATCAGTTAATAATTTAATCAATTATTCTAACTCTCAATCAATTCAGTTTCACTAAATCATGAAATCAATTCACATTGTAATTATCTCCCATCAATCTATCTCATTAAATCTCAATCATTGATTATCTATGTTCTTAAATCAATCTCAACCATTGAATCAAATTTTCAAAATCTATAAATTTAAGTTCAACCTCCATTATCAACAACCACTATCTTTGTATTAGTGTACTTCTATTTTGTAGGTTTTCATAAAGTACAATTCTAAAAGCCATCATACAAAGTAAGGAGAAGGATAATGGAGGCTAGATGCATAGAATTGGCAATGGTGTTTGACTTGTTTTAATTCATTTCATTCAATTGTTGATTTTCTTTATGTGTTCCTTTATTGATTTGCAATTGAGAATTTTGTGATAGAATTGGGTTTTGTGGTTACCTAATTGCTCTATTACATTATGTTCCCCCCTCTAATTTTCAAGTGCTTACAAATGGTGAACTCGATGTGAATGGATCAATTTAATGCTTATTATTGTGAAATTATGTGAATTTGATCTTGCAAGTTGAAGGCTTCTTCAAGGGTGGCATTAGAGATCAAAAGTTTTATTTTATTAGGAGCCTCTTGTTGCAAAAGTAACTAGTTCTTATGTCGTGCAGGTGAATTCTCCATTCACACGTTTATCAAGTATACTTGTGCTTTTGCTTTCTTTCTTTTTTTGTCTTGAAAAAAAAAATCTGGTCATTTTTAGCATGTTTTCATGTTTATCAAGTTTTTATTTTTAATAGGTTTATATTTTTAGAAGGTTTCCATTTTTAGCAAGTTTCTATTTTTAGCAGGTTTAAGTTTTTAAGTAGTTTTTTGTTTTTAACAAGTTTCTATTTTTAGCAGGTTTTTGTTTTTTAGCAAGTTTCTATTTTTAGTAGTTTTCTATTTTAGCAAGTTTCTATTTTTAGCAAGTTTTCATTTTTAGCAGGTTTCTATTTTTCTATTTTTAGAATTTTTTTTATTCGAAAAAAAAACGAAAATAAAAAATCTTGAATTTGGTACTCTTTCTATTTCTGCTTTTTTGTTGTTTTTTCAATTCTAGTTTTTGTCTTTTCTGTTCTTAGAATATGATTTTTTGTGTTACTAATCTTTGATTTTTAGCGTGTGGCCATTGTGGATCGAGAATCTATCTTTAAAATTACTAATGATTTTGTTGCAAGGTCTTGGAGTTTTGTTATTGTATTTTCTTTCATATAATTTCATGTGCTTGGTAGCATAGAAAACACTTTATTTCTTAAAGGGAATTAATCTTTGTTTGAGTGTCCTGTACTTTTACACCCCGTGTTTAGATTAGAACCCAAAGTCTTGTGAAGGTATCCTCTCCCCTCTCTCTTATGAGCTTGGGTGAAAGAGAAATCACAGTATCTTCCTTATGTTTAGAGGGTCTAACTTTGGAGAAGTAATCACTCCAAGGGTAATGACCTAAAGTGGTTTTTTCCTTCGAGAAGCTATATAAAAGGTAAAGGTGAAAACTAGAGCCTAACTTGGGAGTGTATGTTGTTGATTTCAATTTGGGTGCAGAGTAAGAGCCACACAAGGTTGGCTAAAGGCTTAAGTGGCTTATCAGCAAGTGACAAGGACACAAGTCCCCCAAATAATGACTAGACACCTTATATTTAGAGACCCACCTTTCACTCGACCAAACATTACATTGGTTTTGGTGCAAGGGTGTATTATCGCACCTTGAAGTTACTTGCCATACAAATCCCTTGAGATGAGATAGAAATTCTTGGGTTAGCATAAGTTATAGCAACATTTCAGGGAGAGGCTAATTGGGTCATGCTTCCAATCCCATATCCCCCTACTTGTCCTCTATCACAAAGACAAGAATGACCAACACTCCTTAAGGTGTTTCCCATTTCAGTCAAAGGAGATTCCATGTGTGGGCCCGACTTCATCGCAATGAGCCTTGTCCTTGGGATGTAAAGATTGTTTGTAATTATCTTTGATTGTGTTAAGACCAATAGAAATTTAGGCTCAATTTGGCCTAGAACATACACAATTACATTAATAAAAGTTGTTGAGTCAGTAGCTAAACTATATTTATTATTTTTTGAGTGTCTGATAAATTGATTTCACTGAAAAACACACAAAACTATCTAAAAACCTCGCTTACATAACTACAAATAGATTCACATAATTGTTGTTTAATTAACGCATCAGCTAGGAACAGTCACATAATTACATATAATCTTTCATTCATTTAATAGTTAATTTATGCAATTTCTATCAATATTTCATACATTTTTCAATTCAAATTACGCAATTGCCTGTCAAAAACAGAAACTACATCAGGTCATACGAACTGCTCAATTAGGGTCTAGAAATGCTTCCAGCTTTGTCATTGACAAGATTAGTAGGTTCATTTAGGATTTTTCAACATTTGTTTCCTTTAAGGTCCTTCTTGATCATAATAAATTTGCAAAAATTAGCATCCTTTGACAATTTGCATTTAGAAATCAACTATTCTCAAGGAAATTAGGAAATCAAATCTTAAGATTAAATCTTCATCATTCTCAAAGATATCGAGACTTTATCAAATCTTCAATCATCAAGTTCAACCCATATGCTCATAAGCCTAGCACAAGGTCATAACTTTTATCAAGTCATCAATCTTTAAGTCAAGGTTTCTTTTTCAATTTCATAGGTGAACATCCATAGGTTTGTGATCACAAATTTTCTAAGAATCAAGCCTATAGGGTTGCATATTTTTCATCAAGACATCATCCAAAGATCCAAAAAATCACAGATTAGTATTGCCATCTTGTAGTTGCACCATCATCTAAAAATATTAAAAAATCCAAAAACATAGTTGCATATTAGCTTCATTAAAAATCTAAAAAAATCCACCAAAAACATAGTCATTTCCTAGATTGTATAGTTATCATCCTCACATTAATTTGTATCAATTATAGAGAGTCCTCATGGCATACACCAAATAATAAAGAAATAAAAATCAACGAGACCTAACATCATATCCTAATTTCAATCCCATGTCAACTATGAACATAGGGTCCAACCCTTGCAAAACAACATGACAACCTGCACACATCTCAATTATGATATCAGTTCCAAATCCAAACAATCCCTTTCCATTACAAACCATACAAACAAGGATAATTGACAAAGAAATAGATCAAGCAGAATAGGAACCTCAAATCCTAGTTGTCATTATTCCCCCTTGAATCGTGACAAGGACAAATACTTCCTACTATTGGCTAAGAATGGAGCCTAGCTACCGCCTAATAACAATGTCATGACTATACTACCACTAGGGGTATCAATATCTTACAACATGGGTGTATGCTAGAAATGCGAATCAATCAATTAAACCTTCTAACACACATCAATGAGACATTATACTAAGGAAATTAACCAATAAACAAAGTAAATATATACTCCCCAATGACGTCCCATTATCCTTTATCTTCAAGGACCTTGTGGGTCTATTGATTTGGCTCCCAACAACATAGAACTTCGAGATGACAACCTGAAGAATGAGTAGCTACACTATGATCCTAACAGCTACATGATTTCTATGACATGATCAATTAAACTATGCTAAATGCAAATGTAGGCTACTATGCTAAATGTATGCAAGAGCTTAGATTAAGGATGCAAGATAAGAGATGCAAGATGAAAGATGCATGAGAGCTCATGAATGAAAATTGAGGGAATTTATATCTTTTGCAAGATATGAGCTGAGGTGGCATAAATCAATGGTCTAGATTCAACCTGGGGAGATGAACGGTGAGGGATGAAGAAGTTAGAAAGGGGTTGGGAAGATATGACACTTGTCATTCTTGAAAGGACAAGTGGCAAAGGAATCTCCGGCAAATGCCACACATGTCCTACAAGAGGGAAAGTGGCATGGAGGGGAAGGACATGTGGCAAGAATTCCATGTGTCCACATGAGGGGATAAACACTCCATAAGAGGTTAGGATAGAGGAATTTAGAAGGGATAGGGTTGGTTCAACCCAAGGTTAGGCTAGAAGGGGGGTTAGATTGGGTACTTAGGATTAGGAAGCATGTGACTAATTTAAATTTAAAATTCAAATTAATTAGGAAGGATAATAAAATAAGACAAATAATTTAAACTTGCCCATTTAATTAGGAGAGATGGAGAAATGATTTATGGTAGGAAGATGAACTATATGAATAAATTTTTCAATTTATTTATAGGTAGAAGAATTAAAAATCATTAATTAAATAACTCGTATTTAATTAATTCTCTCCAGACCAATTTTTAGTGTATACATTTTGCCCCTCTTTGAAGCAATGTGTTTGCGACACGTTGGTTCAAAGAAAAATTCGATCGAGCCCCAAACACTGATAAAAATTTTGATTTTGCCCCAAACCTTAATCATTGCTTGATAATGCGTGTATGACCCGTCCGGAGATGAATCAGATAAATTTTTGAATTTTTAGGATTTTTGGATGATTTTTGAAATTTTATGATTTTTTTTTTTTAATTATTTTTTTTGGAATTTTTGAAATTTTTTTAATTTTTAGGATTTTTTCGAACAATTAATCTCCCGATAAAATGAAGGAATGATGTTGCAAAGAAATTAAATTTAGCAAGTGAAAAGAAATACAATTCCACTTAATTACCCCTCTTGGCATCCATTAATAGGGTAAAAGTTGAAGAAATTACCCATTTGAGTTCATTGTGATTTGTAAAATTGAGCTCTGAGGCAAAATGGTGATCCCACATCACGAGCATAGATTCGAGCGGGTTCGGTGCTTCCAGCGACCTCTAGCACATGGCCCACCAATACATACCCCGAAAAGCTCTTTGTTGTTAAATTTTTAAAAATTTAAGCACATTTTTCACAATTTTTAGTGGGTTTTCTCACGTTTTAGCGCATAGGAGTTGTTTTTAGTGCATAGGATGCTAGGGCTCCATTTTAGCACATTAATTTAGTTTTGCAGCACAATGATTGATTTTTCTAGCGCATTAGATACTTCAACGCATAGAGTATATCTTGTAGCACGTATCTAGCAGATATTTTAGTGCTTCAACTGATTTAACGTATAGGTTGTTTTTTTAGTGCATTGCAGTAACCTTTTAGCGCATTGGCCTCACAATTTAGCACATCCTAGGCACATAATAGCGCATTGAGGTTTTTGGCATATTGATGCAATTTTTTAGCACATAGAAGGAACAGTTTAGCGCATCTACACTAGAAAGGTCTAACTTTAATTTTTCGTCCTCCTTTTTGAGATTTTTTTACCAGTTTTAATTTGTGTGATAATAATGTTTGATAGGGTAGATAATGATTGACCTCATGATTGATGAGAGTCAATGATAGGCGCTCAATGAGATTAATTAAAATCTCACATGAGTTGATTAGGTTGATAGATATTTTGATTAATCGAATGTTGATACTATAAAATGTCATGATCATAGGAGGATTTAGGCATATTGCAATCTCAAGAGCGATACCCGAAGACATGGCAATTGATACCCCATCTGGTGCAGGCGGATCTTGATATCATTGGTAGATGTGGATTGTCTTCATTATTAAAGATGCCCCAGTATAGGATAAATAGGGGTTTATTGACTGCATTAGTTGAGAGATGGCACAATGAGCATAACTCCTTTCACCTACCCTATGGAGAGATGGCAGTCACACCTGAGGATGTCTACCCAATTTTGCAGATTCCAATGGTTGGAGATCTAGTAATGTACGATGTGACAGAGCAAGGAGGTACTGATGCCCTTAGGTGGATGTTTGAGGATGATGAGATTTGTGGCTATGACATCCCTTGGCATGATATGTTGGATCTATATGAGCCATTACCTTCCATACTAGTTGGGTTTGTTGGATGTTTTCTATGTCCCGACCATAGGTCAAAGGGACTGTCAGTTGGTTGGGGACAAGTGCTAGAGAGCATGATTACACAGGGTACTCAATATGCATGGGGATCCTGCATGTTAGCATATTTGTACCATGACTTGCATCAGGTGGTATATATTGGAGCTACAAGTTTATTAGTTGGAGTGACACTACTACAAATATGGGCATGGGAGCACATAACTATCACTCGCCCATTAACTGAGAGGTATTGACTAGTTGGGAGGCCCTATGTATATGGATATTTAAGTGTTATTATCCAGTGTAAGCTAGGAAAACTAGAGCACTAGAGACAGGTTTTGGATGATCTGGACACAGTTATATGGAGACCTTACCTAGAGTATGGGTCATGGCTAGAGGATGCTCTCGATATGCCATATGTTTTTATGATGCAGGAGCATCCCTGGTCTCTGAGCAATATTGCATCAACCAAAAATATTTCCTTTCAATTTACTTCTTGTTCAGTTCAGTGTGCGGTTTTCTATGTTCTTACCGGTAGGTACCGGTAGTTTCTTGCTTTTCATTACAGATCATGTTTTCGGTTTCTAGGTTGTTTCATGTGCTTAATTCCATATTTCAGTCCATTTGGATTCTTTTCCAGCTAGTTATCGCTCCCGGTTGACTATTTCTGGGTTTCGAGATAGTTCTTGTGCTTACCAGTTAACTTTCCTTCATTATCAAAGTGGTTCTTGGTGTGTGGATCTATTTTGGGTCTTCTCCGATGTTATTTGGCATGTGGCCGACCTTCCTACTGAACCACACTTCTTGGGTGTTATTTTTCAGAAGGATTTCTTTCATTTTTAAGGCCGACCTAGTTACATGTTTCTTTTTCCTACATTGGTAAATGTAATATTTTGTGGCCGACTCGGATATGTTCTAGAGGGTATATATAGGGTATTATGTAATCATTTGTAAAGGCAGAGAAGGTAGAGATTAGAATAAGGATTTAGATTCACATTTACTGATCCGGTTGATTCTTAGAGTCCCGGTTGGATTGTATTTGGCTTGAAGCTTGCATGTAACCAGTTAACTACCAGATGTTCTATCATGATTATATGATGATAACTAGTTGGTTGTCAGAATTTCTAAGGCAATAATATGATTTGTTTCTGTAAGCTTGCTATGTTTTCTTGTTGCTTTCGGTGTGTTACTCTTGTTGCATAAGCCGGTCAATTCTCTTTTGAGAGCTTCACCGGTTATGGCTGCATCATTTCACCTCACAATATCTAATTGGAGGGACCCCTTTTATAAAGTCATTGCCCACTTGGGTCGTACCCTTCTCACTAGCCCCCTCAAGGCTTTGGAAAGGTAGGCCCTCTAAAGGATTTAATTTGCTTGAAAGTAAAGAAAGCATGAAAAAGAGTGGGTTTGTCTTTTTGGTCACCCAATTAATGGGAGAGCATATACCTACCACTCAAGACAAGGCAAACCAAATTATTTTTTTTAACCTTCAAAGCAATGGGTTTCTAGATCCTAATTGGAGATGTTGCTCCAATCAAATATGGTGTTTATTTTAGTCCCACATAGCAATTGCTTTTCTAACTAGGAAATGGAAATATTGGTCAATGAAATGAAAGCACATTGCTTGAAACCAAATCACTTTGTAAGATGGACAAGTTGATTGTTCTTTTTAATTTGCAAAAATAAGATTGATTGTACTTTTTATCCTCTTTGCAAGAAATTGAAATTTGTTTTTGTCCTTTTTAAGCCCAAAATGAAGTGTTTGCCCTAACTTGCAAAAAGTAAAAATGAGATTTGTGGTTCTTTTTAACCCTTGCAAATGAATTTCTTTTTAAGCCCAAAAATTGAAGTGTGATATTCCTCTTAAGCACCAAAATAAGATGAAGTTCTTTTTATCTTGCAAAAAAAAAGATGAGTTCTTTTTAGGCTAACTTAAGAAAGTAAGCAAAAAGAATTAATTAACTCCTCCTTTAACCCTGAAAACCACTTGTTAGAATCCTGCAAGAAAACTGTTAGTGAAAATGAAAAATACAAGGTGGGCTAGACAAGCCTAGATTTTTGAATTTTGTTTCAATTTTTTGTAATTTCTTTTTTTCTTTTTTTTTTGACATTTGCGCAAAAAGAACCATCATATGCATGAAAAGAACTATCATATGTGTGAAAAGAACTATCATATGCGCAAAAATATGGTAAAATTTTCTAGGTGTGAACATACGAAAAATGTTAAAAAAATTTGAGATTTTCAGGGGTCTAACCCTATGGTGGGCGCCAAAGATGTATGCCAGAAATGTGGTATCATCCTGCAATGGAAGAAAACACCTCAAACACACACATGAAACATTTCATTAGAGTTAGTAATCATAAAAACATGTTAGTGAACCAAAAACTCTCAAAATTGTTCCATGCTCCTCTATCTCTAAAGATCCTTAAGATTCAAGGTGACCCTCACTTGGAAGAGCAATTGATCTCTTGGATGTCAACCTAGAGAACGAGATTTAAATGATGATTCTAGGATCAAAATGAATGCAACTAAGATCCTAGTGAATTGCTAACATGATGGTATGAATGAAAGCTAAGTATGCAAGATGAAAAGCTAGTTATGATCAAGATGGTGGAGATGGTATGAGGCTAAGGTAATTCCAAATTGAAGATCATGATGAGATAATTAAACTAGAAGAAGATGAAAAAGCATGTAATTGATATGATCTAAAACATAATGCACTTAAGCTAAATGCTATGATGTTAATGATAGAAAGCTTGGATTCTTGAAGGTTACCAATGAGATCCTTTGATAACCTACAAAAGACTATAATTTTGATGCAAAAGATTGGGATGTTTGAATTGAAGAAATGATCTCTATTTATAGGCAAAATAGAGAAATGGATAGTTGAGATCGAGTAATCTCAACAAGGGCTAGGATTGAAAGTTATCAATCCATGGGAGAGATTCAATACAATCCCAAGTTGACAAATGTCACCTTGAGAGGGCTTGAGAGGATGATAAACAAGCATTTGTTGGCTTGATGATGATTGTAATGGATGACTTTGTGTGTTTTCATTGATGGAACATGTATACACACACATATGTTCATATTGTCATCTTAGTGAAGACAAACCAGTATTACTTCTAAAGTTACTTGTAATGCAACCAGTATTGATGTTTAGTTTATGATGGTTTTAGAAGGCGTCTAATCGATATATGTAGACAACAGGTATATGAAAAAATGGCTTGACACCAACTTGAAGATTCAACGGAAATCATCAAAGAAGCAAATGGAGGAAAATCGGTTTACATGTTGATAGTGGTTAACTCCAAATGGTTATAGGTGTTCCAACTGGTATTCATAGATTGTGTGATGAGTTACCCCTAACCGACAAATTTGGCGGCAATTTGTGATGAGTTATGCTAGATTGTCCAGATACACTGCACCTAGGAAATTGCAATATAATTCCTAAGACAACATGAAATCTAATGTCTATATAATGACATTATGATGAACATTTTTTTATGATATGGTATGATGCAAGATAAAATTTGAAGGCATTGTAGAATATGTTGGTGATGAAGTTGATGATGCAGTTTTGAGCGAGCAGAAGAGGATCTAATAAAGCAATTTGTGCTACTTCTAGATCACACCACCTATTGTTTTCTAATCACTACAACAGTCAAACCCCCTAACTGGGTAAGCTCTAACAAGCTTCATTGTACAAATCCTCTAACAAGGTGATCCATTAGTTTGGATTCAAAAATCCTCTACTAAGGTTACTCCTAACAGGGTACTACCTTTAACAGGGTATAACCCCTAACAGAGCTTTGGGATCTTTAACAGGATTCGATCCTAGCAGAGCACTTTTGTAGACCTTAATCGTTCAGTTACCTATTACTACAGATAGTTAACTAGTGAGTCCCATCTCACCATGATTTTTCCCATTGGGTTTTCCACATATAAACACTTGTGTTATGGTGGATGTTTTACTTATTGTGGATGCTTTAATATCATTTTGGATTGCATGCATAGTGTTTAGTAAACTTGTTAAGTATCTCTACCAGTCAATGTTTAAAGTGGTGTTGTTTTTATTATCACCGATTCACACCCCCCCCCCCTCTCAGTTCTTTATAAGTCTATCAACATTAGATGCTAAGCAAGCAATTAGGGATAATTTCAAGGAGTTACATCATTGGATAATGTCATTAACCAAGGAGGTATGTTATTACCCAAGAGGTAAACTCTTGTGCAACATGAGAAAATGGTTAAAGGGACAACCATCATGGCTAAGGAGTGTGGGCTTGTAAGAGGCATTAAAGGCCTTTTGAAGACTTTGGAAGCTAACTTGCCCAAAGAGGAAAACCACTAGTGGTTTATGTAAGATCCTTACATGTTTGGAAGACTCAACAAGTTAACTTGTTGAAATAGATAAAGTCTTAAATGCATTTTGAAGACTTTCTTCCAAATTTGGAGAAGTGACTCCCCCAAATTTAGGGAAAGGACATGATTAGGAGAATAGGACATGTTAGGATAGAATTAGAAGGCTTCTAGAAGAATGATTAGGGGAATGTAGGATTTTGCAAGTGGGTGAGGGAAAATAGGTAGTTTTGGTAAATTAAAATGATTTAATTTAGCCAAAAAGGGGATGCAACTTGCATTTGTAGGATTTTGCAAGTGGGGGGATTTTTATATAAATTTTGATTTATTTAAATGCAAAAGGGATTTTAATTAAATGTGAATTTAATCAAAAAGAGGAAAAGGGGATTTTAATCAAATAAATAAGATTTATTCAATTAAATGGCTAAGGGTACTTAATCAGACCTTAGTTTAATTAATAGGTTAGGCTAGAGGAAATGGATTTAATAAAATATTTAATTTGATTAATAAGCTAATTAGAAGAATAGGGATATTAATTAAATCTTAATTTAATCAATTGGAAGAATTAGGAATAATTAAATGAATAAAATTCACTTAATTCATTGTGCAATTTTTAAGTGTCTACAACATCTATATGCCAACTAATAAATGAATCTTCTGATAAAGTATAGCCTTCCCTTTAGAGATCTTAGTTGACTGATATTCTTGGGTGATCTCATTTCCATAATTGCTTTCACCTTTGCTAGATCCACTTCTATTCCTCGAGCTGAAATAATGTATCTTAAAAGCTTTCCAGATGTGACTCCAAAAGCACATTTCTTTGGATTGAGACACAACTTGTATTTTTCTAGACGTTGATTTTTTTTTATCTAGGATCTCAAGATGTCCTTCTCTGGTGGATGATTTTGCTAATAGGTCATCGACATAATCCTCCATATATACATGCATCATGTCACGAAAAATTATCGGCATTGCTCTTTGATACGTTGCACCTGCGTTGCAATTGCTTGTGAAGGTTGTCTTCTCTTGATCCTTAGGGGCTATCTTGATTTGATTATATCTGGAAAAATAGTCCATTAAAGAAAACATGGCATGTCCAGCTATTAAATCCATGATAATGTCTATGTTCAGCAAAGGAAAGTCATCCTTTGGACATGCTTTATTGAGATCATTGAAATAAATATCCTGATGCTTTTATTTGGCTTAGAGGCAGTACGGTGTTTGGCACCCATTCTGGATAGGCAACTGGTCTTATGAACCCCACATCTAATAGTTTCTTCAATTCGGCTTTTACAAGTAGAGCTATGTGAGGATACATTTTTCTCAATTTTTACTTCACTGATTTAGCTCCAGAGAGAGACATTTAAATGATGCATTATTATATCAGGATCTAACCCTGGCATATCTGCATATGACCAAGCAAAGTTTATTTGCCTCTTTTTAAAAGATTCAATGTGATTTTGCTTCTCTTATTCTAACAATGATGTTGTTGGGTATATGATCTTTAGATTGGATTTTGTACCAATATTGACTAATTATGTTGGCTCGATCAATATCGAAGACCTCTCCTGATAATACTCAGGAAGAGTGTCAAGTCTCTCATCCTCTAATGCCTCAAGGATGTTTTCACCATCAGATACACCCTTTCTTTTTACTTTTCCTTGTTCTAATGTTGCCAATAAATGGTTTTCAATATTAGATCTTATATTTGATTTATTTATTTTACTTTTGCGACTAAGAGACTTGGCACCCCCTCTACTAGAAGTTGCATCATTAAACTCGTTGGTGGAAGTTGTTTTGGGTTCTACAACATTGAGATATTGAGCAATAGCATAGTCATTAGGAAAATTTTATATCTCAATGGATCTAGTTTGCTCCCAATCAATAAGTTCTAGGTGTACCAAAGGTAAAGGGTCATTTGATTGGTTACTCTCAAAGGCATTAAGGGTCATAATGGAACTGACAAATTTTTCAATGATTACTTCCAATTCTATGTTGTTACTCTCCTTAGAATGATCTCTCTTGATTAGTCTTTGATTGTCCTCACTAGAGTCATAATACATATCCCGTGTTTCTAATTCAAGTGGTCTATGCTCTGACATTTGTCCTACATATGAGTGAACTATATCAACATCAACTACTTTTGCATAACAAGGTCCTTCAAAGGATTCTTCAGACTGATATGAGTCCCACTCCCACTCATTAGAGTCTGTTTCACTAGAATCTTGTGATTTGAAGATTTTTCATAGAGATTATGGGTAGCTTCTTCTCTTTTGCAGGCAAGTTCTTCTTGTTTTTGACTATTCTCCTCTTCTTGTTGCTTTCGATCTGCTTCTTCTTGTTGTTGCTCATGAGCTATTTCTTCTTCTTGTTGCTTACAAGTTGTTTCTTGTTGTTGGTGTTGTTTAGATGTTGTTTTCCTTTCTTGTTTATGAGCTGATTTGTCTTGTCCAAAACCTACTCTCATCTTGTCCTTGGCATGTTGGGAAGGAAGATGTATAGGTTCTAGAATACCACATTTTCTTTTTCCCATGGAACCCTTTCTACATATCCCATTTTTTATAGGATATGAAATGATTACCCATATTATTTTGTTAATGTGTTGATATTGTTTACTTCTTGTTGGGATTCCTCTTCATCTTTGTATAGCTAGTATAGGATGTCTTTATCTTTGGTTTCTTCAGATAGCATTCCTACTTTGACAAATGATCCATCAAATATTTTGAGTGGTTTTGAATCCAATTATTGATTTGACGTTGATGGTTTCCCATGTGATCTAGGGGAAGGTGGCAAACCTGATAGAGAATATTCTCATATTCCTTCATCCTTCGATTGCATCTCTTTCTCAAAATATGCCAAAGTGGGTGTAAATGAACTCACCTTAGGTGGTGGACTGGAAGAAGATGCTTCTTTGTTATGTGGAACAATAACATCTTGAACTGGTTTGAGGTTACTGTAATATTGGAAGGGATTGGAGTCTACTGAAATTGTGATTTCTTGTCCATTATAGGGAAATTTCAAAAATAAGTTGATGGAACAGCTTGCATATTATGTATCCATGGTCTGCCCAAAAATATGTTGTAAGATAGATTCAAGTCTAAGACTTGACACACTATATCTTTTTGCATGGGTCCCACTCTGATTGGCAACACCACTATTCCTTTGGAAGAACGCTCTTCTTCATCATATGCTTTTATTGTGATCCTTTTCTGAGGATCAACTGCATTTTCTGAAAATCCTAAAGCATGGTAAAGACTTGATGAACAAATTTTTAAACCAACTCCTCCATCTATAAGGGCAGGTTTGACTCGTGTTTTATGAATAGGAACTTCAATATGAAGAGGAGCATTATGTGGGTGTTGTAAAGACATGTCATCATATTTTGTAAAGTATAAACAATGAAGCGTTGTTAAATGTCCCACCATGGATTGGAATTGGTCAACACCTAAATCATTAGGGATAGTGGTATCCAATAGAGATTTTTCTATAATTACTTTATGTATGGGTGAAAGTTTTAAAATATCTAATATGGATATTTTTGGGGCATCTTTTGCAATTGATCCATTATATTGTATTATTTGGAGGTGGATGGGACTTTAGTTGTTGGACCCCACAAAGTTACCTTAGATTTACTTCTTGTAATTACATTTGCAAGTTCAAGTGGCTATTTCTCTTTAACCACAATGACATTGACCGCACTATCATAAATGTGAGCATAATTGACCTTTTATTTTCCTTTGTTATCTTTTGATATTGACTCTTCACCCTTTTCATAATTTGGAAGTGGAGTTTTAAATGCAGTATGTGCCTCATTTATTTTAGGTCCATCCATAGTTATTACTTTTTTATCTATCAAGTCTTGGATAACATGTCTCAATCTTTGACAATCATTCATTTTATGTCCCTTACTTCTATGTGTGTGAAAACTGGAATAAGTATCTGCAAGTTGTAAGACACAATACTTCAATTGAGTCATTACATATATGGATAGACAGATATAAGCATGAATAATAAAACCATCACAAATCTACCAATTGACTTCTAAAAGATGTGAGTATAGACTTGCTCTCAGATTTGTATAAGAAATACCAGTGACCAGACTACACCAAGACAAAGGAATTAATCTATATGAGCATGGTATTAAGCTAAATGGATGCAAGATTATGCTAGATGGATGAATAGTAAGCTATATGAATTCAAGCAATCATAATTGAACTAAATATGCAAAAAGTTAAACTATGATGCAATAATCTCAAAAAAGCAAGCACAATATCTTCAATGACTCCATAACAAAAACTGTATAATAACAATAAATCTCCAGGGTATTTTGAATGAGAGATGAAGGCTGAATTTATAGAGAATCACAAGAGAGACCAATGGTCAAGATCAATTAGCAACGAGCGATTGAGATTATTCAATAAAAAAGCACAATTTAGGATAATTAAAATAATTGAGAGATCAAATTCAGTTAACCTTGAGATAGATTCCAATTATAGTTTGATTGAAATGCATTCAGATTATAAGTTCGAGTTTGCATTGGAGATAAAATTCAATTAATTCCATGCACTTGAGATAAAAATAGGTAATTCCATGCATATTTCTTTGATTTATTCAAGAAAAGAGTCTTTTCAATGCAACTGAACTTCTTTTCTCAAAAGCTTTGAGTTCCAATTTTAGAGAATGATTAATAATTCATTTTAATTATTTTTTTGATTTCAAGTTATCTCAATTTACAAGAAGAAATAATATCTCAAGTTTGATTTCTCTCTCAATTCAATTCTTTTATTTTATTTTCAATTTGACTCTTGCTTTGCATATTGATCCTCTTTTGTACTAAATTAATTCCTTTTTTATGATTAAATGGCAAATTTATTAATTAATTAAATATGTTGGGATATTTAATAAATTAAATAAGATGATTGATCAAAATGATTTTCTTGGAATGATTTAATTAATTAAATATTTATTTAATATAGAATAATTCACTTGCCATGTGATATTTAATGATTGAAGAATTAATTAATTGTGTGCTCAAAGTTGATTTAATTGTCTTTGGTTAGGAGTGATGTTGTCGAGATTAGGGGCCCATGGTTTAGATGACCATTTTTAGGGTATTACATTTGCCCATCTTTGAATTAATGTGCGAGCAACGCGTTGGTTCAAAGAATATGTTGATGTCTAGGAGATTCTAGTTCTGAACTTGATTGATCACGAACCAGATGAAGAGCGAGATCTTAGCTTATTTTAAGCATTGAAACTAAACAAAGTTTATTGAAGCAATACCGATCCCGAACTTGATTGAACTAGGACCGATGAAGAGCAAAGATACTGAAATTCAACTTGATTGATCAAGAAGTGGATCTTACTAATCTAGAACTTGATTGAACTAGACACAGTGAGCGAAGATGGAATCGATCTTGAACTTGATGGATCAAGACATGATGAGCGAAGATAAACTGTCCAGCTTGATTTGATGCAATAAAACTGAACACCTGCATAGATTGAGCATGTGATCAAAGATACTCTTTAAACTTTTGATTGAGTTTAAATGAATAATCAGCTTGATAAAAAGCGATGAAACTAATTAACGTTAAGAGACTGATTCATATGAAGGCAACATCAGCTTGAATTGAAGCGATGAAATTGATATGCCCCTAGCGATTAATTTGATTCAGATGATCGAGAGATCCCAACTTGATATGAAGCGATGAAGTTGAGATGCCCCTAGCAATCCCAACTTGATATGAAGCGATGAAGCTAAGATGCCCCTAGCGATAAGAATTTGTTTGATTTTATTTAGTTGAAAAGACTTTTGCTCGACTTTTGATGAAGATTTGAAAATTTTCTCAACATTGAAGATGTGAGGTCATGAGAGTATGCCCCCTCAGGAGCGAAATCGAAAGATAATGAGCGTACATGATGTTAGGAAATTGTTGGCGATGATAATACTTGAGCACAAATATTGAGTCAGAGGAATCATTTGAATATTTAGCAATGATTGACGTGAAATTGAGCACAAATTGAAGAAAAGAATGAGAATGTGATGAAAGCGCTAAGTGGTCACAGTTGTGCGAAATTGACTAGAGGAATGATCTCAGATTTCCATTTCAATCCCGAAAATGGAATCAGGATGGGCAAATTAGCTAAGGGTACAATTTTCATGTCCATTGGAGCAAGTTGAAAAATTAGGGTTTTGGCTATATAAGGGGTCCAAGTGTCATTTTCAATTCATTTTAACCTCTCCAAGTTTGAAATTTGAAAAGCCCTCTATGAAGAAAAATGGTCATTTTGATCCAGGAGCATCGATTCGAGCATCAAAGATGTCATAATCGATCGCAGAACTACGAGCTAGCGATAAGAGACTAATCTTATGCCTTTTTATTTCATCAATTTTGATTTTTTGTTTTATTTTTTGCATTTTCATGTCAATAAAAAAATGGTCATTCTCATTTTGTCATGTGAGACGATACTGTGTCTCGTACGACAAACTATCTTTTATTGTTTTGTCATTTTAGGCCATTAGTTTTGTCATTTGGGATCTCCCCGCATATTGTATGAGTGTTTTCTTGATAGACCATTTTATCGTGCGAGTATATTTCTTTTGTCGTATGGGAGTCTTTTATCATGTTACATCAATTCCTAACTCATACGAGTTTCTTCTTAGACAGTGAAATGTCGTATGGAAAATAGTGAGCATTTTTAAGAGTTCAAACATTAAAATTTGATTTTGCAATTGACATATTTGGGTTTGCGTGATGTTTATTTGTTGTGTAGCGTAATTTGGATGATTTTTTGATGCTCTATTGTTTGATTCTTGCAGGTTCGATTGCCACATGTCTTGTTTTGGTGTGTCTATCCTCCTACAATGAGGCTAGTCCGTGAGTTATCTGATATAGATAGAGCATATATCAATTTGTGTGGCTTTACTCTCCTTTTACAGATGTCGGATATCCGTGTGGATCATGGGATGCTTACTACACTTATTGAGTGGTTCCATTCAGAGCATAACACCTTCCATTTACCAGTTGGGGAGATGACCATCACTCCAGAGGATGTTTACAGGATATTGAGGATTCCATTTGCTAGGAATAAGGTTGATTACGATTTTGCTCAGCGTCCTAGTATATTAGCCTTGAGACACATATTTCATGATGAGGACATTCTTGAGCGTGCCATGGCATGGGATGTGATGATGGCCAGGTACAGTGAGAAGTTTCCACTGGCATGTGTCTTAGCAGGTTTTATTGGATGTTTCATCATGTCGAATAGGGGACAACAGGGATTTTTGTGTGGTTGGGCCAGGATGCTGGAGAGACTTTTGGATCATCCTAAGAGATTAGGGTGGGGTTCTTGTCTATTAGCCCACATGTATCATGAGATGCATAAGATTGTATATAGGGAGGGGAAGAGAATGACAACAGGTGTCTTAGTTTTACAGATATGGACCTAGGAGTATATCCTAGTTTGTAGACCTATTGTGGATGATGCCAGAGATCCACACCAGTCGATCGTTTATAGATATTCTAGATAAATTACTTAGCCCCATCTAGGCAAGACAAAGTATTGATGATGACAGTTTGATGATCTGATCGTTGTTGTATGGAGACCATATAGGGGTCTTGAGTTATGGGACGATTGGAGAGTTGTGCGACGTGACATGTTCATGACTCATCCTCCTATCGGCAGATTTGTAACAGCTATTGAGAGATTTGTTGTATCTCAGGTTATGAGGCCGTATGGCAGGCCTCATGGTATTTCATAGGAGTTCACAACATATGCTCGTTATGGGGAGGAGGAGAGACGAGGATGGGCTCCTAGGTTGTCCTACACATTAAGCATGCAGGAGCTAGCAGGGTTACAATGACTTCGGTGGGACTACCTGGATGACATTGCAGATGCGGGGGTATTGCCCCAGTATAGGGATTGGTTCCAGCGACATCCATTCCCTAGGTTTACAAATCCAGCTGAGCATGTGCCTCTCATAGAGGAGGCTGAGGATGAGGCCCCTATAGAGGCACAAGTACAGGCATAGGGACAGGGACAGGGACATGGACAGAGAGCAGAGGCTCCTAGGTGGGCAGGTGGTGATCCTAGTGAGAGCAGCAATAGGGTACCAACTGGGGGGGGACAGAGGCTGAGAGGAGAGGGTGGATCCCTTTGAGCTATTGGTGTGGGGATTAGTGGTGCTATGATAGTAGAGGGTGGAGGAGAGGAGGGGTGAGCAGCTCCTAGACAAGTGTGACAGAGGAGGGATGAGCAGGGTGGAGATGGAGGCGGAGAGCCTGTGAGGGATCAAGGGGCAGCTGATGCAGCATGGTCTATGAGGGCGAGAGTAGCAGGTCTATAGTCATAGTTTAAAGTGGCTCAGACACAGCTTGTAGAGCAGGACCAACAGCTGGCAGAGCTCAAAGCTGAGTGCAATCATCAGCTTGTTGAGATGAGGGCAGAGAGAGATCGACAGCTGGCTGAGGTCAGGGCAGAGAGAGATCGACAGTTGGCTGAGGTCAGGGCAGAGTGAGACGCTCTTCAGTGGGAGGTTTTGCACCAGACGAGTTGGGCAGCTTATTATGTTGCAGCTTATAGTGTAGCAATTCCTGTAGCACAACAGGTTGTCCCATATTCTCAGTATATGGCTCGATCTGAGGGAGCTCAGGCACCTAGGCAGGATGTTGGTCAGCAGGCTCCACCACCTGATGATGAGGGAGAGCCAGAGAGATAGATTTTTATAGCTCTTAGATTTTGTTATATACCCTATTTTTTTGTAGCCTATATGATTCTTACTCCGATGGGAGATTGTAGATGACAGCTGATATCATTTGTACCCTGAGACTTTTATTTGTACTCTGAGATATTTATGATGATATATATGAGATCTTGATTTGATTTCATCGTACTTGTGTTGATTGATTATGAGATGTTTTTCTATATGCTTTATTCTATATGTATGCATATCTTTTCAATATGGATGTATGTAATGCAGATGAATATGGATGTTTATTATTTTTTTTCTTCTTTTCATATGCAAATAAATGATGAAAAAAAGTAACCAGTAATGCAAATAAAATTTCATTTTTCTATGCAATAATATGAATGCAAATGAATGTATATAATGAAATGTATGAATCTATAGAAGATGCTTATGTATGCAGCTAACATCTCAATACACAAGTACTCAATTGGAGAAATGATGAAAAAGAGACCACTTAGCTAAGGAATAATGATGCTTCAAACTCTCATTCAGAAGATACAGAGATCACTGTTATCATGCAGAAATCACTCAAAATGCACAAAATGCAGAATGAATGTAAACTAAACTAGTCACTGGATTTGGAATGCTTAATTTTCATCACTGAGCATTTACAAATATAAAATACAGAATATAGTTCCTTTCTTTTCATGTGCAATATTAATTATCTTGTCTGCAATGACCCTTTTTCGTTCATATCCTTGGACAGATTGCGTATGCATCTGGATTGCACATTAAAGAAATTCCCTCAAAATAGACAAAGAAATAATGCCAACTTCTCTGTAACATACAAATAAGCGAAGTCAAGGTATGTGTGGCAATTTCACCTTAATGTGAAGGCACTTATCATAGACACCTAGCTGATTAGATGTTTCCAGATCATCGAAATCATTCCTACAAGCAGAAAACAAAGAAAATATTATGTCCCCAATCCTTGCTTCTCTTAGTCAAGATAGACTTCCTCGAGTTAATTAGAGGGAATAATAATTGAAAATCAATATAAAAGACAACACACAAAGAAAATTTCAACCATATCTCAAACTGTTTAGTGATTGTTTTCAGTAATGTTGTTTTGCTTGTTTACTCAATGATAAAACTCTTCAGTAGTTAGGAGACAGGTGACTAACTCAAATTGGATGATCGGGTATCACTGACAGAATGATGACTTGGTTGATACTTCTTAGGACACATAAAATTCCTCATTCGATTACCCTAAGACTAGGACATTGATCAATTTCAAGCCATGAGGGTTCTAAAAGAACTAGGATGTCACAAAAGCGACTAAAAGATATGTACAAGTGAAATCAAAGATGGAGGAAAGTGGGAAATGCCAACATTGCGTTGATAGATAGAGCACTTGAGTACAAGAGGCACCTGTTTTCCAGGTTTTCACCTGCTTGACAAATATATATATATATATATATATATATATTTTTATTTTTATTTTCAAGACATTTTATGATGTTTAGGATTTTTTTCAAGACTTTTTAGCTGTATAGGTTGCTGGAGCAGAGAATACTAAGTGAAGAATTTTTTCAAGTGGATGGTGTTGATCAGTTCACAAAGTTGTTCTCCTTCTAATGTTGAGATCTGATAGGCACCAGAGCCAAAGACTGCAATAACGATGTAGGGACCCATTTAGTTGGGTTCAAACTTCCCTTTGTTGTCTCGAAACTATTGATTTTTAGGATTTTCTCTTAGGACAAGGTCACCAACCTGAAATTCTCGTTGTTGAACCTTCTTGTTATATCCCTTAGACATTCTCTTTTGATACACTCTCAGATGATCAAATGCCACTTGCCGACATTCATCTAGTAACTCGAGTTCTTGCAATCTAGATATTTTGTAGTCTTCATCAGTAGCAAGACCTTGAAAAGAAACTCTCAAAGATGGTATTTCTACCTCAATAGGTAAGACTGCTTTGGATCCATACACCAAAGAAAAAGGTGTAGCCCCAGTAGGTGTTCTAATACTTGTTCTATAAGCCCATAGTGCAGGATTGAGCTGCAGATGCCAATCCCTTTGAGATTTATTTACTATTCTGTGCAAAATAGTCAACAAATTTTTGTTAGATGCTTCAGCTTGTCCATTACCTTGAGGGTAATATATGGATGACCAATGTTGTTTGATTTTGAATTTTTCACAGAGCTCATCTAGATCTTTATTCTTGAATTGTCCTCCATTTTCAGTCACAATGGATGAAGGTATCCTATACCTGCAAATGATATAGTTAAGGATGAATAGAGCTACTTGTTTACCGATTGCTTTGATGAGCGAAACTGCTTCTACCCACTTAGTGAAGTACTCAGTGGCGGTTATAATAAACTTGTGTCCATTAGATGATGCAAGATATATTTGGCCAATGAGATCAAATGCCCATTGCTGAAAAGGCCAATGTGTAATGAAGGGTATGAGATTCCCATGTAACTGACACTTCTCACAAGTTTTAGAAAACTTTATAGCATCTTTCTCCATGTCTGACCAGTAGTAGCCAGCCCTTAGTAGTTTCTGAGCTAAAGTTAGACCATTTGAATGAGATCCACAAATACCTTCATGGACTTCAGATAATGCGTGTTGGGACTCTTCAATTTCAAGACACCTATGCAAAGTACTATCCAAACCTCACCTAAATAGATCGTTAGCGATGACGACGTATCGTGAAGCATTTCGGGTTAGGTTCCTTTTCTCATTACAGGTAAGATTTTATGGGATAATTTGGTCTCGTAGATAACAGTAAATGTGGATGTAGCGAGATGAGTCATGTCCAATAATAGAATAGACTATCTGGGACTCAAGAGAATCATAGGAAGGGTAATGTAACTCTTCCACCAAGAATTCAAAGCAAAAATTAGATTCTTGTAACTCTAGTATAGATGCCAAGGTGGTCATAGCATTTGCTACTCTGTTTGTTGATCTGGGGATCTACTGGAATGATACAAAACTAAAATATCTCTTGAGATCATCTACCATTCTCTTATAAGTCATCAGTTTCTCATCTCGAGTCTGATATGTATCATTGATTTGGTTGATGATTAACTGAGAATCTCCATAGATGTGTAATTCCAGAACCTTCCATTCAATATCCAACTTGATCCCATTTACTAAAGCTTCGTACTCTGCAATGTTGTTTGTGCAAGGGAAGAGAATCTTGTAAGCCTTTGAGATTGAATATTTTTTAGGAGTAATAAAAATTATTCCAGCACCGAAACCATGCTTGATGAAAGACCCATCAAAGAACAGCTTCCATGATTGTTGAGTAAAGTGCATGATAGATTCATCTGGAAATTCTATATGTAAAGGTTGAGTGTCTTCAAGTGGAGCATCAACAAGTTGATCTGCAATTACTTATCCTTTGATGGCTTTGCATTCTACATATTCAATATCAAACTCTATAAGAACCATGACCCATTTAGCCAATCTTCATTTAAGTGTTGCTTTGCTAAGAAGATATTTGAGCGAATCAATCTTAGCCACTAGCTTGATGGAATGTTCTAACATGTAGTGTCTTAATGTGATGCAAAGACTAATGCCAAACATGCTTTTTCTATTATAGTATAGTTCATTTCATAAGACACCAATGTTCTGCTAATATAATATATAGCTCTCCCTTTTTTTATTTTCATCTTGTTGTGCCAGAAGTGCCCCCAGTGATAAATTAGTAGCTGATATGTATAGAATCAATGGTTTACATTGAATTGGTGGCATCAATATTGGTGGATTAGACATGTATTCTTTTATTTGTTGAAGGTGTTGTTCACATTCTTGATCCCAGTTGTATATTACTCCTTTCCTTAATACTTTTGTGAAGGGTTGAGCTTTATTTTCTAGCTGAGAAATAAAGCGTCTGATTGACTGGAGACGTCCTTGTAAACTTCTCATTTGACTAATATTCTTTGGAGGTGGCATTTCCATTATAGCTTGGACCTTCTCAAGATCAACCTCAATTCCTTTCTTTGAAATAATGTAACCAAGTAATTTCCCTGATGTCACTCCGAATGCACACTTTTTAGGATTTAGTCGAAGCCTGAATTTTCCCATTCTATCTAGTATAAGGCCTAGCTCTTGAATATGTGTGGATCTCTTCATAGTCTTTACTAAGGTTTCATCAACATAATATTCCATGTTTTTATGCATCATATCATGAAATATAGTAGTTACTGCTCTTTGGTAAGTTGCTCCTGCATTCTTTAGCCCAAATGGCATGACATTCCAATAGAAGGTTCCCCATGCACAAGTAAAAGCTATCTTTTCTTGATCCTCAGCAGCTATTTTGATCTGATTATAACCAGAGAATCCATCCATTAATGAGTACATCTCATATCCAGCAGTCATATCCGTTATCATATCAATATTAGGCAATGGAAAATCATCTTTCAGACATGATTTGTTGAGATCCCTGAAGTCTATGCAAACCCTAATAGATTTGTCTGCCTTTGATATAGGTTCTATGTTTTAAATCCATTCTGCATAGTCTATAGCTCTGATAAATCCAGCTTTTAGAATTTTTTCTAGCTCAGCCTTAACTAGTAGTGGTACATGAGGGTGCATCTTATGGATTTTTTGCTTGATTGGTTTAACTTCTGGTGTAATAGAAAGATGGTGCATGATAAGATCAGGATCTAGGCCTAGCATATCAGAGTATGTCCATGCAGAGTTGATCTTCTTTTCTAAAAAGAGATTGCTGAAATATTTTAACTCTTCTGCTGATAATGATTGAGTTAAGTGAATGATATGTGGTATCTCTTGACTCCCAATATTTACTAGCTGAGTTGGTTCAATCAATATAGAAGACCTTTCTTGGAAGTGACTTCACAGTATATCAAGCATCTCACCTTCAGGTGCCTCAGAGAGGTTTTCACCTTTAGGTATGTCCTTTATTTTCTCTATTTTTGATTTTGACACCGCCACAATGTGGTTTTCGCCATCAGATCTTTTATTTTTCTTTTTTTTCTTTTTTGTGACTAAAATACTTGATATCTGTTTCAGTCATGTTCTCACTTTGTTCGCTAGTGGAAGAATCCATTGGTTCAACTGCATTAAGGTAGTAGGCTAATGTGTAGTCATTGGCAAAGATAGGTACATTCATAGGTTGGTTTTGGAGACTACAGTCAATTAGTTCAGGATGTACCAAGGCTAAAGTTTGAACAAGTTCAAGGGAGTTCATGGTATTATCATCATAACTTCGGACCGACAAGTTGAGTTCTAGAAGACTACCTTGCATAAATGTCTCGAGACCAAGAATAGTTACAACATGATCATTAAAGTGCATGCTAATATTTAGTTGACCAAATCCAATAGACCTACTTCTAGTATTGTTCTCTATGCCAGACTGGACTACATATCGTGGTTCGACAATAACAAGATCAGTAGACAGATTCCCAATATCCATGATAGAGGAGTCCAAGTTTGATGCTAAATAGGTATTGTCATGAATAGGACTGTTGTCGAAGTCATAAAAGTCACAAGATGAAGTTTCTGATTCTTCTTCAAGTGATTGAGTGAATGTATGTATAGTGTCAACACCTACATCTTTGATGTTGCAAGTTCCTTCATGATTTGGTTCATTTATCACTTGTATCTGACATACCTGTTGACATAACCTTGATGGTTCTATGAATTTTTGTCTTCTACTCCATTCAGCTTCTTCTGGACTAATGACTAGTTCTGTTTTTGTAGCTTCCAATTCTTCTTGTGTAGTTCCATACCTGATTTGTTCTGTCCTATTAGAAGGAGATATAGTAGGTGGAGAATTTTCTTGTGTTCTTCCTTCTTTCAGCTTTTGTTCATAGTCTTCTTGTCTTTTTAGTTTGATTTCTTATATCTTTGTTTGTAGTTTTAATCGTATCATCTCTTGTGTGTCATCTGTGATATCATTGGACTCTTCTGGAGTTTCTGTACTAGATGTATCTGAGAGATGATCTGGACCCCATTCATACTCATTTGAGTTAGTTTCTGAATCATCTACTTGTTGTCTACCAGTGTATGTAACTAGAATTTTCAATGGTGCAAACAATTCTCTGATTCTTTCTACCTCTTCTCTCATATCCTCTGGGACTTCTACTCCTTGTAGTGTTGTAGTTGATACCATTGGAACTTGATTACCCATTGTTTCCTCTCTCTTGATTGCTAGTTCTTCTTGTTCTTTTTCATACTCTTCTTGAGTCTGTTGAGTGTTTACTTCTTGTGATGTTGAAGGTTGTATCTTTTTCCTCCACTTAGACTAATGATGGGAAGTATGTTTCTAGTCTGATGTCTTTCCTGGATTGTATCCCAGTCTAGCTTTATCACTTGTAGACTTAGTTTGTAGATGAATAGGTTCAATAATACCTTCTTGATTTTTGTCCAGAGGACCAGTACCTAAATATCCCATGTGTTGAATCATTTTATATCCTGGACCATATTGTGTCGGAGAAATCTCACAATGTCTCACTTCTTTGTTTTCACTATCTTCTTTGAAAAGACATTTGAGAACAACATCCTCTTCTATTTCATCTGCAAGGGAAGTATAGGACTGCACAAAGAGACCATCATATATGACAATTGGAGTGGAATTTTATGGCTTCATAACCTCTGATGGTTTTCCTGACTATCTTGGTGATGGAGGAAGAGAGATTAGTGAAAGTATTGGTTCTATCTTGTATCCATCCATGCCAATATTTGTGATTTTCAATTTCTTTTCTAAGTTCTTCATCAAGGTTTTTGAACTTTTAGCTATAGAGGTTGCTCTATTATGAGGCACAAAGGTATCAACACTCTTTGTCAATGCATTACAGGGGGAGTTTGTATCAACAACAATATTGACTTCAACTCCGTTATAAGGAAATTTTAAGCATTGATGATATGTAGATGGAACTGACTTCATTTCGTGAATCCATGGACTGCCCAGTAAGATGTTGTATGAAGAGGAAGATCAAGCACCTGGAAAATAGCATCTCTTTCTACAGGTCCTACCCTGATTGGTAATAGTACCAGACCTTTAGAGGTTCTTTCTTCTTCATCATAAGCTTTGATTGTTATTTTCTTGGTCGAATCAATGACATTTTCAGAAAACCCAGCTGTGTAAGCAGATTATAGATACAAATATTCAACCCAGTGCCTCCATCTATCAAAACATGTTTAACTCGATGTTTATGGATCATAGCTTCAATGTGAAATGGCTGGTTATGTGGGTGATTCAGCGAGTTGTCATCTTCTTCAGAGAAAGTGAGATAATGAGGTGAAGTCAGGTGACCCACCATAGATTGAAACCAATCATATCTAAATATTTTGGGACATTAGTAGTGAGCAAGGCTTTGTCCAAGATCTCTTTATGAGCAGAAGAGATTTTGAGCAATTCAAAGATGGAGATTTGAGCATTCGTTCTTTTCAATTGTTCGATAATGTTATAACCAGGAGAGAATGATGAATCCAACTATTTGGATTTAGCCATGGTTGTATATGTTTGTCTGTTCGAAGAACTTGGTAGGTTTGATGTTGTTTGAGCAGGAATTGAAGAACTAGCTCCTTCGAGAGTGACTTTATTTTGAGAGCGGGTCACAACATTTGCATTTTGTGATTCGTTTTGTTTATCTTGGTTATGATCACATTGCAATATTCAAGTTGGGAAGACTCAATCAAGTTGATCACATTGTCATTGTTGGTATAAGTGTAATTGAATTTGGCACCTCCTTTTGACATTGAAGAATCACCTTGTTCATAAACAGATAAGGGATTTTTAAAAGCTTTGTGATCAGCATTAGTTGTGTGATTTCCAACAACAATGTTGCCAGCATCGATGAGATCTTGAATCTCATGCTTGAGCTTCATGCAACTGTTTGTGTTATGACCTTTATTTCGATGGTATTCATAGTATTCGTTCTCTCTCCACCATTTTGGTTTGAATTCGAGATCATATGGCCTAGAATTATCTTGTAAGGTTATCAGATCATTTTCCAATAAAGTTTTGAAAGTGGATTCGTATGGTTCTTCCAAAGGAGTGAAGTCACGTTTAGGTTTCGAAAGGCAAGGTTTCTCTTTAAACCACTCTTTTACTTTCTTCAGAAGATTTTCTGTTGTAGTTTCAGTTGCTTTGAGTGCTTGTGTGTCACTAGCCAGGTTAAATATTGTGGATTTTTATTTTGCTTTAATAGTGTCTACCACTCCATCATTAACAATGTTTTTGTTGCTATCTTTGTCATATTTCCAATATTTGTTCTTTTCTTTGGAACTAGAACCTTGTTGTGTTTGTTTCCAAAGTGAGATATCTCCTTTCTTTATAAGCACATCTTCCATTCTAAGGGCACTGTCTAACATTTTGTTGAATGAAGGGTATATTTGCATTTGGATACTGTATTTCAATTCAGGGATCAAGTTGTTGACGAAGATATCCATCTTCTCAAAATCTGGAATAGGTCGTGAATATCTAGAGAACATCTTTCTCCATCGTTGGAGGAAAGTGAGAAAAGGTTCTCCTATTTTCTGTTTGGTATTGCAAATCTCTATCATAGTGACTAGGTGACGAATGTTATAGGAGTATTGTTGTAGAAACAATTAGATTATTCTTCAAAAGTTTTTATTCCCATAGGTAGGCTTGAGAACCATTCCATAGCTTGCCCTCCTAAACTTCTCAAGAAAAGGCGCATGAGATAGGTTTGTTCATGCATGAACTCCATACATAAAGCACAAAATTCTAGACATGATCTAGAAAATAGTCTTCTTTTTCTCTAGCCATGATAATCTTCATCATTTTTTGGAAATCTTTATCCTTTTAACATTTGTGAATATCAGTTTTGGTAGGTTCAGAGGCTTCAGATTTGTCTGATGAGGAATCACTATCAGTAGCCTGGATACTAAGATCGTCATAAGTATTTTGTTTAGCGGCTCGTCTTTCTTTTTTTGTTCTAGATATGGTGGGAGACAAGGGTTGATCATAAACTGGTATATCTGATGATGAAGATTTATTAGTGACATGGTCCTCTACGTAAAATGGATTATCTTGATATGAAAAGGATGGTCCTTTGCCTTTGCCAGCTTTCTTATGAGAACATCTAGTTTGAGTAGGCATTTTTATTGACTGATGTGACCTAAAGCTATTTGTCATGGAGAAGTCAAGATCAAATTTGGAGCTAGTTGTTTGTTTAATGTATTTGATTGAGAGAAGCAACTAAGATTTAGTCTGATTTCAGGAAAGATCTATCTTGTGTAAGATGTTTATCTAAGTTACCTAGTTTGATTTGAGAGAAGTGACTAAGACTCAGTCTAGTTTCAGGAAGGATATATCATGTGTAAGATGTTTATCTAAGTAACTTAAGTTTTATAAATGGTTGATTGAACTAGCTGAAAGATGATCGACAAAATCGTGCAACACAATGGCAGAAGTACACTGTTTAGATTTGTTTATGCTCAGGATGATAATAACCAGTTTTATGCTCGTTGTAAACTATTTTTAGGCAAGTTTGACTATTCTGGACTAACAAAATCAAAGATTCATACGATAGGGTTTACAAGACTAGACGACGGTTTAATAGCTTCAGGACGATGAAAATATTTTTTCGTACAAGTTGCTATCTAGGTTCGTATGACAAGTGGGTATACCTCAGACGACAAACTAATAAATGTGATATTTTTTCGTACGAAACGGGAATAGGGATCAGACGATACTTCCCTAAGCAGGACGACAGATTATCAGATTCCGTACGATACAGAATTGAGACTCAGACGACAAACTGTAAGACTTGATGAAATTTCGTATGAAAATAGGTATTTAGCAGGATGGTAAATCAGAAGACTCGTACGATAGTTTACTGGACAGAGACAAAATTTTGATGGATAGGGTTTTGAATGATTGACAACGACCAATTTTGAGATGGACTAAGTTTTTTTTACAATTGATGTAGACTAGTTTTTGATACAGACAGAGTTTTGACTAAGATAGACTATTTTTTGATACGGACAGAGTTTTGACTAAGATAGACTAGTTTTTGATACAAACAGAGTTTTGACTAAGATAGACTAGTTTTTGATACAAACAGAGTTTTGACCATTGAGTTGTTTATTGATTTCTCCAATTTTTGGTATTCCAGTTTCAGTTTCAGGGATGAAAACACAATAAACACGCAATATGTATAATGACTTCAATCACAGCACACTAACCCTATGGAAATTGGTGAGAGAAGAAAACCTTTGCTTGCAGACTCAGGTACACACCCAATAGCTAATCAGAATACGGTCGCTGAGTCTCACGCAATGGATTTTCAATGCCATATTAGCCGACCCCAAATGCTAATGGGGGCACGAAATGACAAATATCTTGGGAGAGTTACTATCTCTTATACAAAGATTATCCCCCATTTTGGAGGTGAACCGAGTAGCCTCTACCTTATAGTTCTTAGTCAGGAATTTCGTTCAAAATTACCCCTTGAAGTCATGCAAACATGATTGAGGCCTATAGCCCAACAAGGTACCAAAATAAGTTGTAGTCACGTAAACATGATTGAGACCGCGAGGCCCTACAAAATGCTCGATATGAGAGATCTCAAAGAGAAAACTCAAATAATCTCATCCTCTAAGACTTTAATCAACCAGAGGCCTAATTATTATAGTGAGTTAGAATGCCTAGGTTTGGCTATACTCACTTGGGTCGTTCTCATAGGGTGATTACTTTTTCCCTTTGTGACAAGCTCGCTAAAGGTACACAAATCTCAAATCTAGAAAAAGCCTCAAGGGTCTAGATTTCTGATTGTCTATGCAGACAAGAGCATACTCTCCTACCTCTTAGAATTTTCTTAAAGCATGAAAGACAGATTTGTTCATTAACCAGATAGCAATTTAGGTGCCTAAAAATGAATGTAAAGAATACACGATGTTTACTCGAATCTCCTCAGGCAACCTGCAAAGACATTGAATCAGTAGTCATATTGTCTTTGTTTGACAAGCATATTCTTCGACAAGCGTTTTGCAAAAAACTAATTAGGCTGTAAAAATTCCTCATATAAATGAACAAGCAGCCAGGGTCAACGTAAATATGATCAAAATTGAATAAGAAAACCTGAAGAATGAAATCTTCTTTTAACCCAAAAATATAGAATATCGTACGATAATTCTCACCGAGTCGTACGATAATTCGTACGAGACCGCATGATATTTGCAGTTTGTCATTCGGTCATATGAGAAATATCGTACGATATTTCATAGTAATTGTATAGACAAAAATCTGAAAAAATAGAAATCTGAAAAATAAGAAAAAGTTAGTCTTCGAGGCAGAAAACATGTAGTCTTCTGCCCCACGGTGGGTGCCAGAAATGTGTGTGTGAAAAGTGGAATAAGTATCTGGAAGCTGTAAGATACAACACTTCAATTAAGTCATTACATGTATGGTTAGATAGATATAAGCATGAATAATAAAACCATCACAAATTGACCAATTGTCTTCTAAAAGATGCGAGTATAGACTTGCTCTCAGATTTGTATAAGCAATACTAGTGACTAAACTACACCAAGATGAAGTATTTAATCTATATGAGCATGATATTAAGCTAAACGAATGCAAGGTTATGCTAGATGGATGAATAGTAAGCTATATGAATTCAAGCAATCATAATTGAACTAAATATGCAAAAAGTTAAACTAAGATGCAATAATCTCAAAAAAGCAAGCACAATATCTTCAATGACTCCATAACAAAAACTGTATAATAACAATAAATCTCCAGGGTGTTTTGAATGAGAGATGAAGGCTGAATTTATAGAGAATCACAAGAGAGACCAACAGTCAAGATCAATTAGCAACGAGCGGTTGAGATTATTCAAGAAAAAAACACAATTTAGGATAATTGAAATAATTGAGAGATCAGATTCAGTTAACCTTGAGATAGATTCCAATTATAGTTTGATTGAAATACATTCAAATTATAAGTTTGAGTTTGCATTGGAGATAAAATTCAATTAATTCCATGCACTTGAGATAAAAATAGGTAATTCCATGCATATTTCTTTGATTTATTCAAGAAAAGAGTCTTTTCAATGCAACTGAACTTCTTTTCTCAAAAGCTTTGAGTTCCAATTTTAGAGAATGATTAATAATTTATTTTTATTTTTTTTTTTATTTCAAGATATCTCAATTTAGAAGAAGAAATAATATCTCAAGTTTGATTTCTCTCTCAATTCAATTCTTCTATTTTATTTTCAATTTATCTCTTGCTTTGCATATTGATTCCTCTTTTGTAATAAATTAATTCCTTTTTTATGATTAAATGGAAAATTTATTAATTAATTAAATATACTAGGATATTTAATAAATTAAATAGGATAATTGATCAAAATGATTTTCTTGGAATGATTTAATTAATTAAATAAATATTTAATTAATATAGAATAATTCACTTGCCATGTGATATTTAATGATTGAAGAATTAATTAAATAGTGTGCTCAAAGTTGATTTAATTGCCTTTGGTTAGGACCTTGGTGATGTTGTCGAGATTAGGGGCCCATGGTTTAGATGACCATTTTTAGGGTATTAGAACTTCCATGGTAATCACAATAATGATTGTCATTCCACCATGTTGGTTTGACTTTGGGCTCAAAATCTCTTGTTTCTGATAATGTGATCAATCTATTTGCAAGAAGAGTTTTTAAAGTCGATTCAAGTGGTTCGCCAATAGGTGTCAATTTTCTACGAGGGTGGGTGGAAGGTGGTTGAGATTTGTTGTTGTCTTGATTAGCCCTCGCTATGTGACTTAATAGATTGAAGATGGGTTGATGGTTTTATGTTATTGGAATCAACCACTCCATCATTGACAATGTTTCTATTTCTTGTCCAAAACTTTGGTTTATCGTTGTTGTTATTATTGTTGGAAGAATTTGTTCCCTCTTTAGAATGTTTCAATACTCCTCTTTTAACCAAAGCTTTTTCAATCTTGATTCCATTTTCAATTAGTTTTTCAAAACTTGGTGGACATTATAATTTAGTCTACAATTCATTTCACTATTTAGATTATCAATGAAAATATCCATCTTTTCTTTTTCAGGTACAACATGAGGATATCTAGCAAACAATTGTCTCCATCTTTACAAGAATGCAGTGAACGATTCTCCATTTTTTTGTTTCATGTTACATAGATCAAGCATGGTTATTTCATGCTCAATGTTGTATCTGTACTGAGAGACAAACTTGTCTACCAATTCTTTGAATTATCTGATACCAAGTGGAAGCTTTGAAAACCATTCCATGGCTTGTCCACCCAAGTTCCTTGGAAATAACCTCATTAGATAGGTTTCATTATGTGTAAATTCCATACTCATTGTATAAAATTCTCTCACATGATCTTGTGGATCAGTTTTACAATTGTATTTCTCATATTTAGGAATCTCACAATTTGGTGGAAAAGGTATCATGTTTAAAATTTTGTCGAATGGATATGGGAAAATATCTTCCAATGAGTATCTCTTTGTTGTTCCCCTTTGCATATCTTGGATTTGTTGTTGAGGTGTTTGTATTTGTTGTGTGAGTGCTAAAAGGGGATTATCCATATTATTCCTGGTTTTGATATCTCTAGTGTCCTTGATCCTATCATCATGAGTTTGAGTGTTATTGGTTTGATTTGTGTTGTTTTGAGCTTTATTGGTTCCTGCGATTTGTCTCAGTTGTGTCACGTCATAGTCATGAGGTAATTTGACTCCCAAGTTGTCCAACATTATAAAGTATTTCTCTTTATCAGTTTCGAACACCTTTTCCATGAATTTACCAAATCTAGGATCTTATTGTGCTTCCTTGATTGTTTCCTCAGATATTTGCTCCTCCTCCTCATCATGTGATCTAGACCAATGAAGGATAAGATTTTCTTCTTCCATTGTGGGTTTTTGTTTTTGTTTTTTTTGTTTAAGTCTCCTCTTCTGATTTCTAGTCAAAATTGGCATACAAGTGGCTAATGTTTTTAAGCTTTAATCTTTGTTTCAAGTGTCAATTTGATGTAAGTTAACCAAGTTAAATAGGAGAGATCCTATTGATTAGACTAAGTTGTTATGATTTTAAATCGCATGTTTTGTGGTTAAGGATGATAGATTCTGATAATGAAATTGTGCTGAAAAATCAAAGATAATAATTGTGCACTTTAAATGTTTTGATCTCAGTTGTGTAAAAGTTTTCACTTGCAAAATTCATTTTTCATAAATTGTGAAACTCATATGATGATGAAAATGAATCCAACTCTAAAAGGGGTCTCTGAATCTGAATTTTGTTTTCTATCCAATGTTGTATTTTTCTCTTTGTCTGATATGTGACTAAGTCTATATGCTAGAATAGCCCGTGAATGTGCTAAATTGTTCAATCTATGCATCGTTTTGTGACCTGCATGTGCTATTTTATTTCTCTGATGAGCTAATATATTGTATATGTGCTAGAATGTTCTGTCTATGCGTTACTATATTTAGTCCATATGTTGTTGTGTGATTCCAATGCACTAATTTTTTTTATCTATGTGCCAATCTGTTTTATCTACGTGTTGTTATGTTCGGTCTATGAGCCAATGTTCTCAATGAATACACTATTTTGTGACCTTGATGCGCTAATGTTTTCAATCTATGCAATATTATATTGAATTGATGTGCTAAACTTCTCTAAGGTTCAATATCCTGACAGTTTAATCTTGTTTTAGATTAAAAATTTGTGTGTTTCAATGGATGATTTTTTTATTAATGATTTGCAAACACAGAAGAAGGTAGTAAAACAGTTGTTTTACCCTGTGATCTAAATATTTAGTGTATGTTCGAGGCTCAAAGAAAGCCCAAATTTCCACAGGTATAACCCATATATGACATTTCAAGTAGTTCTAGCCTAAGGGATTGGATGCAATGTGATAACTCAGCCCAGGACTTGAAATCTTTGTGACGCAAGTGTAAGCACCCTCAGAGGGGGTACCCACTATTTTCATTGTTGAGAGGTGGTAGGTAGTGGCCTCCAAGATTGGAAGGATAACCCAATCACCCTCTCCTCAGAAGGCTACAAGTATCCTATGCAAAGTCGAGGATTTCTACCTTTCCTCCAAGGAGCCTAATGGTGAGTGTTTTGAGGGGAAAACCTTCTATCCCCTTGCACTAAAAAATATTGCACCAAGGCTTAAAAGGGTGGCTTCTAGTTTAATTGTCCTAGTACATGCATCTATTCGGAGCGTCGGGATATAAACTCTGTTAAGAGGTCTCCTAGCCTTGAGAACCAAGGTTTGGTATATTTGAAGGTACGAAGGAGAGCTATTCCTGAGCACTTTCGTTGATATCTATTTTCATTGAAACCACATTTATTTTATAGTGGGTTAGATGAACTTGGCTTTAGTCATTCCCACTTAGGTTGTTCCCCTCTCACTCAACCTTACAAGCTACTTGGGAGGGCAGGCCTTCTAAGATATTGCACTACTAAAAATAAAAAGCAATGAGCCTGGTTTTCTAATCACCCAATAAAGGGGAGAGCATACTCACCTATCATCTAAAACATGGAAGACACAGTGTTCTTTCACCTCCCAATTAAACTAGATGCCTAATTTAATCAACTTGAAATAGTTCCATCCCCTACAGGCACTATTAGTAGTTTTATATTTTAGTCTTTGATAGCATATACAGTACTTGCAAAATAGAAAAATGTTGATTAGACTTAGAAATTAAAAATTTGCAAACGGAAATAGATGCGCTAAAACAGAGTCTATGCATTCAAACTTTCATTCAATGCGCTAATAAAAATAGTCTATACGCTAAAAGATGTCTCTTATGCGCTAATTTGTCACTTAAATGCGCTGAATGTTTAAAAGATAGAAAATAGAATCAGATCTTGTGGATGCACAGAAACGTCAAGTCGGTGCGCTAATCTAGGAAATGTATGCACCAAAACAAGGGTTTGATGCATTAATATTTAAAGTGTATGTGTTGATATTTGTAGTACATGCATTGAACTGTTTCTCCGAGCTAACCTGTCAATAAAATCTGCAAGAAAATATTTTAAAATGGGGCAAGTGCCCCATGGTGGGTGCTAGAAATATGTATGCTAGAAATGTGAATCAATCAAAGCATCTAACACACATCAATGAGACATTATATTGAGGAAATTAACTAATAAACGAAGTAAACAAATACTCCTCAATGGCTTCCCATTGTCCTCTATCTTCAAGGACCATGTGGGTCTGTTGATTTGGCTCTCAGCAACATAGACCTTCAAGATGATAACCTGAAGAATGAGTAGCTACACTATGATCCTAACATCTACATAATTTCTATGACATGATCAATTGAACTATGCTAAATAAAAATGTAGTTTGCTATGCTAAATGTATGCAAGATCTTAGATAAAGGATGCAAGATAAGAGATGTAAGATAAAAGATGCAGGATGAAAGATGCGGGAGAGCTCATGAATGAAAATTGAGGGAATTTATAGCTTTTTCAAGATATGACTTGAGGTGGCATGAATCAATGGTCTAGATTCAACTTGGAGAGATGAACGATGAGGGTTGAAGAAGTTAGAAAGGGGTTGGGAAGATGACACTTGGCATTCTTGGAAGGACAAGTGGCAAAGGAATCTCCAACAAATGCACACATGTCCTACAAGAGGACAAGTGGCATGGAGGGGAAGGACATGTGGCAAGGATGCTAGGTGTCCTCATGAGGGGATAGACACTCCATAGGAGGTTAGGGTAGAGGAAGTTAGAAGGGATAGGGTTGGCTCAACCCAAGGTTAGGTAGCAAGGTTAGGCTAGAAGAGGGTTAGATTGGGTAGTAAGGATTAGGACGTGACTAATTTGAATTTAAAATTCAAATTATTTAGGAGGGATAATTAAATTATTATTATTATTTAAACTTGCCCATTTAATTAGGAGAAATGGAGAAATGATTTATAGTAGGAAGATAAACTATATAAATAATTTTTTTAATTTATTTATAATTAGAAGAATTAAAAAACATTAATTAAATAACTCTTATTTAATTAATTCTCTTTAGGCCGATTTTTAGTGTATACAATGGGATCCCCACAAGCATCATCGTCCAACCAAATACCCACTAGTCTTCCTCTAAACAACACTACTAATGCCCTCTCCATGTTCGTACCATCCTTTAATTCTCAATATAATAAACTACTCTAAAACACAACAACTCCTAATCCAAACACTTCCACCACAACCTATAGCATGACATATTCAAATGTTAATACCCAAAACGTGTAGCAACATACATCACAACCTAACATTAGTGTTGTTTCACAACCCATGGTGACAATAACACTCATGTAAAATAGCACAGACATGACATCTTCCACTCAAACAACCTCGCCTCATAGCACACAATCCAACCAAAACACGAATTGGCATAATCTTATCACATTGTCACAATCCAATCAAATTCTGACTACAACACATCCTCAAAGTCGCCCTCAATTTACGTAATTCATACCATCGATGTTTTGCAAATTTCCAAAACACTTATGTTCCACCACCTTCCAATACATCTTCATTCAACCTAAACAAACTTTTCCAAAATCTTCGTCATCATGGCACGAACTTCACTCAACCACAATCATACACTAACACTAATCCATTTGTGAATTTCAACACAAATGTTTCTTTGACACCAACATACATACTTGCACAATATGTGATTTACAACTCTGAATATCCAACATGCAAGTGGGCAACACCAAGAAGCCATATACAATGGAATATTTGTGCTCTTATCCTTTTGATAAATCACTCTACATGCAACCTTTCCCCCCGAACTTTGAAGTTCCCAAATTTTATAAATAAAAGGCAAAAGGAGATCCCTGCAATCATATTTGAGAGTTCTTTACCGCGTGTATAGAGGTCGCTTATAATGAAACCTACCTCGTGCATCTTTTTCCACGCAGTTTAGGTGGATAAGCAATGGAGTAGTTCTCACATCTACCCCCGGGAATCAAGACGTGGGGAGAAATAGATATAAAATTTATAGCCCACTTCACACTCAACATTGAAAACAAAGTAACCATAATGGACTAATGCACTACAAAATAGAAGAACAGGGAGTCATTTGCTACATTCTTACAATGACTGCAAAGCGTTGCTAGCAAAAGCCCATGAGATATCCCCAAAAGCGAGCAAGTCCAAATATTTGTTAACAATCTAAATGAAGAAATGACATGTGCACTATAACTTCAATGCGTAGCTTAATTTGAAAAGGTGATTGAAAATGGATTGAAATGTGAGAGAGCTCTCATAAAAAAGGGTCATATCAAAATATTTAAAGACAACAATCAAACAAATGGTCCAAGTTCTTCAAATGACAAGACTAAGATTTGGTCTCGAAATTAATAAAAATATAACCAACAACAAAGTGGTTGACGTCAAGGTGGTCAAAAGGGCTCAACCCATAGTAAGCCTTCAAGGGTTGACCAACACAAATAATACACCATCCAATAACAATCGTACATGAAATAATGACCACTCTACTAATGCAACGCAAAAGAATCAACCTCATGGTCCCCAAAATAATAAAAATAATCCAAAATAGACTTCCACTCCTCTCGGAGAACCTATTGAATTATCTTTAAAAAAGCTTTTGTAATCTCACATAATCATATTACCTGAAGTAAGACAGTATGATCCAGGACCTTTCAAGCCATCTTCGTGGAAAGATAATGACTTTTGTGAATATCACAGGATGAAAGGTCACAAAATATCCAACTACTAGAAGCTCAAAAATCTAATACAAGACTTAACCAATCAAGATGTGATTTTAATTAAAAAACTCACAAGATCCTCTAATCAAGATCATGCCATCTTTCAAAATCCTTTGCAAACTCATGTTCAAACCCACATAATAACCATTCCAACTATGCTAACAACTCTAATTACAATATTATAAATCATGTCCAATGTCCTAACAATCGAATATTCATCATCACAATAAAAGGGAAGCAACTTGATTGTGTAGTTGCCACCCATAGGTCTATAGGTAGCCCTCCAAGGATTTGATCCCAACCTGTGGTCTACCGATCAATATAACCTCCTTGGCCAATTCAAGAAAATGCCAACACAAATTTCTATCTTCAAATTGTTATGCATATCACCTAATCATAAAGAAGTCCTAGACAAAGCTTTGCAAGAATCCTTCATTCCAAACAATATAAACCTCATGGAGTTTTAGGCCATGGTTGGACACCTTTCAAGTACTCGCCACTTTTCTTTCATTGAAGATGATATTCTGACTCACAAGCCTTACCATAATGATCCCTTGCTCCTTGAAGTCTAAATATATAAACAGAGAGTCAAGTGAGTCTCGGTAGATGGTGGAGCAGGTCTTAATATCTGCACCCTAAAGTTGGTCAAAAACTTGGGATCTTTTGAAAATTGCATAGACACATCCAAAAGAATCACAATCAAAACATATGATCTAATGTTCAATGTCTCTCTAAGGGGGTCATATCCTTTCCAATATAAGTTGGTCTTGCAATTGACGGTGATCCCACAATATTGGGTTACACTTTTTGGTACATCTTGATTTTTGTTGAAATCATACATTTTTTAGAAAATATAATGATTTAAGCTTTAAGAGGTCCCATTTGAAGTAATTAATTAAGGAGAGTTAGATCAAAGGCTCTTAGATCAAAATTTATTGGATAGAACCTCTCTACTACTAAATCACAGTTGCAATGGAGTCTCATTCACACCTATCAAATTCTGATAAAAAACCACTTTTACATTAGCTTTTGGGGGGTCAAATGAATTCATTTAAAAAAAAATTTGTTGTAAGTATTTAGTCCTTATTATGAGCTTTCCAAATAGTATAATTTTTTATATATTTAATTTCATTACTATATTTATGTTTTATTTCTTATGAATGTAGGTTTTTCATTAAACATTAAGGATTGTATTTCACACATGTGGAAAAATTGAAAAATAGAGAAAAAAAAAAAAAATTCCCTAGGTATTGATATCCTCATTTCAACACAAAAAGAAAAAGTTAATTCAAATTCATACAAAAAAATTTATGGATCATGGAATACACCTTTGTCCAAATTATAGCTACTATTGTCTTCAAAAATTAACTAAAATATATATATATGTAACAAAAAATTTATGAAAAAAAATCCATTCACTAGATAGTGGTGTGACAATTCTATATTTAAAAAATTAGAATTTCCTTATTGCTATAAAAAAAGTTATTCATTACCAAATAAATATCACTTTTGAAAAATGTTGATTACTGTAAAAATTGAGTTATTAAAAGTTACATAACAATATGGACAATTAATTTTTTAATTATTTTTAATATATATATATATAGAATCTATATGAAAAATGTCACAAATAGTAATTTACTTCATCTCCAAATTCTTAATGGTTTGGCTGCTATAGGTTTTAGAAAGTAAAGGTCTGATGCAAAATATTGATTTTAGAGTCAAGTTTGGCCAAAAAGTGTAATCCAATGGGAAAACTTCCAATATCTCCATGGTCTCATGGAAAGGAATTCATAACCAAGTGTCATATAGAAGCCACAATCAAAGTTAGACCTTTTGCTACATTCACTTAGTGAGGTGAACTCAATGAAGAATCTCTGGATGAAGATGTTTCCAACTGGCTCTACTGAGATGAACAAGAGATACCTCAAACATAGTTGTAGATCGAACAATATTGTAAAGGTTACAAAATGAAATATAAGAAAGGATATGATGGTCACAATGGTCTGGGTGCACAGAAGCAAGGCATCATTGAACCAATTATTTCTAACTTGGACCCTAGGATTCGAGGATTAGGGTATGAACCACTGATATTGGTCTCCTCAAGTACCACTATGTCTTCCAACAAGAATTCCTATATTACCAATGATGATGAGACATCTGATGATGACTATGTCCAGATTAATTCGAATGAATATGAATGGGACACCCCTCACACTTCTAACACCTACTCCATTGACCAAATATTCGACGAACTTGACCTTACCAATTATGACATTTTTGAAGATAAACACATTGCTAGTAAATCTTGGAATCTCTAATTAGATAACCAACCATCTTCCATATGTACCATCAATAGTGGACCTATCTCTTATAATCATATCAATGACGACCTAGCACTGATATACCCGAACCTGTTGTTTGGGGCTCACGATATGATCCACATTTAGACTTATTCAAAAACAATAAATCTATTATAGAGTTTTTAGAAATTCAACACAACATGCCATTTGGGATCATAAAGCTAGATTCAAAATAAACCTTGATCATGCAGCCTATATTAGAGACACGGGTCAACCTTCCAGTTGCAAGAGAAAAATTCAAAATAAAAATGACATGTCTCTAGGTGAAAATCAAAGGCACCCTTTGATCATAAAATATTAATAATAAAGGATGCATCTCACAGTGAAAACCTCTATGAGGCACCTGAGGATGGAAGGTTAGACCCTCTCCAAATCAATCAAGAGAAATCACCTTTGTTAATTGAGTAGTCTCAAGAAGTCAACCTGGGTGACAATGACAATAGTAAAATAGTCCACTTTGCAACTTCTCTATCACTGATAGATAAGAAAATTTTAATCAACTTCTTCATAGTGAGGCAGATTAATTTTGTATGGTCCTATGTAGTTATTTCAAGACTAGATCCAAAGCTCATTCTCCATCATTTACCTCTCTCTCTTGGAATGAAACCTATCAAACAAAATCTATACAAAATTCATCCTCACTTTACCTTACTGGTCAAAGTGGAGCTTAAAAAGTTACTTGATGTGGGGTTTATTAGAATAATAGACTATGATAATGGATCTCTATCTTGGTACCTATTAGTAAGCTAGATGTAAGCATCAAAATCTACAAAGACTCTAAAGACATGAATAAAGCATTCCCTACAAATGATTTCCCACTCCCAAAGATTGACATGATCATTGGTCTCACAGTTGGGTATGAGATATTATTATAATGGATGATTTTTCTAGATACAATCAGATAAAGATAGCCCCTGAAGACCAACATAATAAACTTTCCACTTGTGAAAGCTGGGGAGCTCATTGTTGGAATTTGATTCCCTTCGGTCTTAAAAAAGCAGGAGCAACATACCAACAAGAAAAGGCAATGATCTTCCATGATATGATGCACAACCAAATAAAAGATTACATGGATGACTTGCTTACCAAATTAACAACAAGAGAAGCTCATCTAGATGTATTGGCTGACATTTTTAATAGGCTAGAAGAATACAAGATCAAATTAAACCCAAAGAAATGTGTTTTTGGAATCACTTATGGGAAGCTTTTAAGGTTCATAATCACCAAAAGAGGAATTGAGGTAGATCCAACAAAGGTTAATGCAATTGTTAAAATGCCTACACCTTCCAACATCAGTCAACTTTGTAGTCTTCAAGGAAAACTCCAATTCATTAGAAGATTCATAGCTCAATTGGTTGATAAATGTCACCCATTTCAACACTTATTACACAAGGGAGTCTCATTCAGGTGGATTGAACAATTCCAACAAGCTTTTCAAGCACTAAAAGATTATTTGTTATCTCCACTAGTCTCAATGCCTCCAATCCAAGGGAAGCCATTGCTTCTATACATTCTAGCAACAACATCATCCTTAAGTGCATTGCTAACTCAACATGATGTAGAAGAAAAAGAAAGATGAGTTTACTACATTAGTCTAACACTAGTGGGATATGAGCTAAATTATACATACATTAAACAATCATATCTAACAATCATCTTTGCCTCGCAAAGAATTAGACATTTCATGCGTATTCATAAAACAATGCTCATTGCAAAGATAGATCCTTTGACGTACCTTCTAAATAAAGTGGCTCTCATTGGATGCCTAGCTAAATGGGTCATGAGCTTAAGTAAATTTTACATTTAAATACTGACTGAAAGGCAATTAAAGGACAAATTATAGCAGATCATCTTGCAGATGCTCCATTCCCCATAGATCATCACATCCCGACTAATTTTTCAGATGAATCACTCTTCACCATGTCTACAACAACACAATGGAAATTATAATTTGTTGGATCTCACTCTCAACATAGTGCATGAGCTACCATATTGTTCATCACACCCCAGGGTGATGTTATTCCTAAATCTTATAGGTTGAAATTTACATGTACCAACAACATTATTGAATGTGAAGCCTTAATCATCGGGTTACGTATACATGTTCAATGGAAGATTAAGAACATTATTGTATATGGAGATTCACATATAGTAATAAAACAATTTAATGGTGACTTCAACACAAAGGATGAAAAACTAGCACCCTATAGGCATATGGTCAAGGATTTCATACAATATTTCAACCATATCATCTTTGAGTGAATCTCAAGAGTCTAGAATAAATTTACAGATTCTGTGGCCACAATTGGATCTATGTTAGATATGTCGAATAATGTCATGCATCATGTTTTGAAATTTTGCCATCTGGGTTGTGTGAAGTCGTGGGTACCGAATCACCTTGGCATAAAGAGATCTACTCATACCTCGATGAACAATACCTCTCACCTAACTTGTCTCATAATCAAAGTAAAACATTTATCCAACAAGCCTCTCATTATGCCATCATTGCAGAAAACCTTTATCAAAAAGGTCTTGATGGAACCCTCCTCAAATTCCTTGACTCAGTGGTCGCACAAATAACCTTACATGATGTACATAATGGTATTTGTGGGGCTCATTCGAGTGGTTCAACTCTAGCTAAAAGGCTCATGTGTGTAGGGTATTATTGGCCAACTATGGAAAAGGACTCCTACAAATTTGCACCAAGATGTCATCAGTGTCAAGTTCATGGAGATTTAATACATGCATCAGTGTAAGATCTACAACTAATAACATCTCCTTTGTCATTCTCTCAATGGAGGCTTGATCTCATTAAAAAAAAAAATCCCACCTCTTCTATTGGACAAAAATTCATCCTTACCACCACTAAGTACTTTACTAAGTGGATTTAAGTCATCATCTTGCATATATCTTCGACACACAAATTTCTAAGTTTATCCTAAACTACATCATATGCCAGTATGGAGTTCCCCTCTGCATTGTCACAAATAACGATCTTCCCTTCAAAAACAAAGATGTTCGCGAGTGTAGAATCATAAATTATAACTGGTCTAATTTACACCTCATGTTTGTGCTCCTACTTTAGTGTGTCATATCTCCATGCTCTCTCTAGGTCCCTTTTGGTCCTATTATCCAGCCCTGATTCATGAACACCATTTAGTGGACCCAATCCTGGAGATACCTTCCTCATTTTCCTTTGTGTTTGTCCTGCTTGTAGGAGGACCAAGGCATGGAATGCCTTGGTCTAAACTAGGATGCCCCAAAATGCCTTGGTCCCCCTTAAACAAGCCCCAATTCGAAATGGGGTAGGTCCTTTATCTCCTCGATGGCTTTCAGTCCCCATGGCTACACATGACCATTGGAGGTTGGCCTAATCAATAATTTACCTAGGGAACCCTATATAAAGGCATCCCATCAATTTGTTTTCACTTAGAAGAAATTGAAGTCTTCGTACCCTATTATTCATGCATCCATAAAGCATTCGTCATCAAGCATTTTTAGAGATTCGAGGTTGTATTTCATCCTTCAAGCATTGTGGAGCAAAGTTGCATCAATATTCATGCAAGCATGCGTGTGTGATTAGGGTTTTTCATGTTCATATGTTTGTCATGCCATTACATTCAATATTTATGATTACATTCAAAGAGCATTGCATCATCGTCAACAATTGCAGATCTGAGGTATATCTCCTTAATATTTATTTTAATATTTGCATTATTTCATTCAAGGTTAATTCCTAAACTAGGGTTCGACTTAGACAAACCCCTATCAACAATAGGTTTCCCTATCTTTTTGTGTGCAGGAAATAGGTGTAGGAGCTATATTCAGGAATTTCGGCAAATTCGACAGTGATGAACAGGTTCAACTTTTGATGAAGGAAAATTCGGAGGACCAGGGCAGATCTGTACTACCTAGTCCTAAAGAATCAGGTCGAACTTGAGTTGAATCTATTTTTTTGCCCATTTCCTAGCTTGTGGCTCCGTTGGACATTTGTAGCATTATGTATTTATTAATTTACTTCAATTATATCTCAATTTTTCCTAATTTACAATTATCAATTCCAATCCACATCAACTCTTGGAAAGAGGAAACCCTAACACTAGGTGAATCTAATCAGAGTTTCAGCCCTTTCCTTATTTGGATTGAGGCTAGATCTATTAGTTTCATTCCTCTTTCCACCTTGTTTTCGTTAATTTGGATTATTAGTGGTTTTATTATCTTAATTGACTCTAATTCCAAATTATACCATTACATTTTTGGTGAACTTGACATCTTTCATTCTAATTTCTAATTTGTGTTCTTAGATTTGATTAGTATGAATTTTAGCTTTCAAATTTGCACTCATGGATCATATTTTGTAAGGACCCTCTAGTCCTAACCTTAGACTAACTATCATAATTAAATTCTAATTAATTATAACATACAATATTAAATATTATTAAAGTCTACATACATATATTCCAAATGAATAACAAATAACCATTAATATAAATGCAAGATTTATCATTCGTTCATAAGAAAATAGAGTTAAAATAAAGTAAGAACTATAAGTTAGGAAATATCATGACAAAATGGATAAGTATTTCAACCAATAATTAGCGTACATATGAATAAGGTAACCCAAAGTTAATATGCATGGAAACTATGAAATATTGTGTCAACTTGATGACCAATAAATGAGCATATGAGTAAGAGCAACTTATCAAAAATAGCATTAATTACCCTCTATCCCTAGCATTTAGCATTCATAAATTAATTGATAGAAATCTAAGCAAAGAAAACAAATAAAATAAATCAATCACACATGAACACAAGTCAGTAGATTAGTGGATAGTGTTTTCCTTGTTTTCTATTAGTTTCATTTTGTTTTCTATTAGTTTCATTTACATGGCGACTTCTTGCCGTAATTATGATAGTAGACCACATAGGTCTTGTACATAGCTTACTTAGTTTATATCACGAGACCACTTTCAGTCTTATTATGATGGTTAAATAATACAACATACTTACAATACATAAGATTTTACAATATATTAATCTTTGAATTATCTATCTTTGGATGTAGCGTCTCCAATGCCATCGAACTTACCTCCATCTACAACTGGAAGATGAACATATAAACTAGGCATTTTATCTGCCCAACCAAATGAAGCTTACGCTTCCTAGTGCTCATGATAAGATATCGTCCTTCACATCGAAGTATCCTAGCAAACCGTCTTCAACTTTCAGGAATAAAAAACCTGTGCGTGCATCTAGTATCTAACAACCAACATGTTGAACTTAGGTACATGTGTTATGGTAGGGAGAATTAAATTATTGAACAATTAAACCCTATTGAGGTAGGTGAAAACACCCTTCCTTTTTAACCCATAATCAAGCACATATTTCCTAATTTACATCCATCATAGTGAGTCAAAGGGAAAACCTTCTCGATAAATTCGATTATTAATAGTGTTCCCAAAATTCATCCTTATTTCCCACTCATTTATGGAATTTTGTTAACTTTAGAATTAAAATAAGTGAATAATTATATAGACACGATACAAGTTCATTATCAAATTCCACCGTAACTAAGGATTAAAGTACACTGCAAATTTTTAGGGAAAAAGGTCAACATTAAAACCAGCTCTACGACAAACCAAAAAACCAAATCAATATTTGACCAAAGCAGTAAGTTTGTTGTAATAATCGGCAAAGATAAGTAAACAATAAATATAATAAAAAAAGGGAGAGGGGATTCTAAAGAAATAACAAATAAAGAGAGGTGCAATTTAGCAGTCTCAGTCAAGAATTTATCTTCAAACTCTTTTTGATGCCTAGTCAAATGCCATGTCAGTAAGCAAAATAAAACCATTTTGACTTAGATCAAAATTTTCAATAAGAATATCATAGAGGAAAAAAAATGGTGGGGGGTGATATGCCCAACCAAAAAAAATCCATTCACATTAAAATAGAAGATCGACCCAATAAAAAGTAGAAATAAAGAGAATGGTAAGGGTCGATAATAGTAAACAAAGTCCAGTAATATCTCTGCAGAAAATCGACTAGCCAACCATAGGAAGAATCAACCAGCCACAAGGAGAATCGACTACAACCAGCAATGCATAAGGAAAGTAGATGCGTGGACCCAAAACATTGAGTTGATTCAACCACAAATTAAAATAGATGGCAGATTGATCCTGTAGATGTATAAAAATGACCATATTCCTAAATGAATATTTTATGTTCATTTCTTTATTTAATTTAATCTAATTTAATTAAATAATCCACATTCCTCTATTTTAATTAACTAAATTACTCAATTAAATTCACTATACCATTTAATAGGATAAATTCGTTTTATTCAATTAAAGCCCCTATCCACTTTTTAATTAAATTCAAATTTAATTAAAATAGTTATCCTAAATTAAATAAATCTAATTTATTTAATTGCAACCAAATTGAATTAAATTCAATTAAAACCTATTTTCCCTCACCCACTTGCAAAATCCTACACCTCCCACTTGCATCCTAACCCTCTTTCTAACCTCTTCTAGATTCTTCTAAACCTAATTAATTAACCCAAACCCATCCATTATCCCTTTTCCCTAAATTTGAGGAGGTCACTTCTCAAATTTGGAGTAAAGTCTTCAAATTGCATTAAAACCTAACTTGTTGAATGCCCCCAAATTTGGAAGGACTCTTACAAAGTTATCCCCAAAGTCTTCATAACCATTAATGGTTAACTCAACCCTCTTACATGGTTAAAGAATTTCCATAAACTCAACCTCCATCTAACCCAAGGGTCTCATCAAGCAGTTATTGCTTTGACCATGGTTATCCTTAAACCTTTGCACAAGAGTTTATCCTTTGGGTAAAAGCTTTATCCAATGGATAACCCTAACTTAACCTTAGCCCTTAACCCCTAGGGTAACCATGAGGTCTTCTCAAGCATTTAATGCTTCTTACATCTCCTCTCAACCAACCTTATGTTGACAATTGTCACCATTTCATTGGTGCCAATTGCAAACATGGATTCCCAACTTTCAAACTTGGCCCTTGATTGCCTCTTTCAATACTGACCATCCATTGCCCTATTTTTGCTATAAACAGAGCTCTCTTTTCCTCCATTTTCATCATCCAAGTCTTTAGCATCACACTTATACTTAAATCCATTCAAGCTTCTATATCTCATTTTTAGCTCATCATTTAGCTTCTCTTTTAAATAGGAATTAATCTAAATATGCTAGTTTAGAGTATGTTCCTTATCATTTAGCTTAAATCATGAACTAATATAGTATGCTAGGATAGTCTTGTTTACTAACCTTGTCATCTTATAGCTAGTTTATTGCATTTGTAGCATCATGCATAGCTTAGGATGAATCTCATCTTAAAATCCACAAAAGCATCCCTTGTTCTTTCATTTGCCATCCCTAAACCATTTTGCTCAGTGATCTGAGAGCAAAAACATTGGTTTGAGGGACCGTGTAAGATAAAGAACCATGGAACCATCCTTGGGAAGCTGATCCATACTTCATGACTCCATAGCTTGCACCAAGAAGTCCTGTGGGTGTGTGAGCAAGGCTCCATAGAGCTTTGTTTTTCACATATTGAGTTCTATCGACCCGCTTTTCTCGCATACATTTTTGGCGCCCACCGTGGGGCATTACCCCATATATCAAATCGGTTTTTAAATATAACCACTTTTGCAGGTCCATGGGAAACGAGGATCACCGCATGGGAAGCATTCCCTAGCGTATCTGGTCAATAGCCTAGTGCATCCAGTTTACTGTTCAGCGCATTGGGTCCATCATCTAGCGCGTCAAGTCTATTTATTAGCGCATCAGAATACTAAACTTTTCTTGTAGGTCTCGACGCGAGAGAAAAACAAAGTAGCGCTTCCGGAACATAGAGTAGCTCATCTCAAAAACAATGTAGCGCATCACCAATTTCTTTTAGCGCATCATTGTTATTTTGTAGCGCGTACAGTTTGTTCAGTAGCGTAGACAGAAATCAAAAATTTAAAATCTGTAACCGGGGATAAAAAGTAGACTTGTTGAAGTCCACCAATCATCTAACGTTTTCCTCTTCTTTCCTTGCAGGATTCTAACAAATTTGTTGCAGATAGGGAGCTTAGATTTAAAATATTTAGATAGTTAGAATTTTCACTAACTTAGTTAAGTTAGTTTAAAATCTGAACTTCTTTTGTTCTTAAAATTGAACTCACTTTTTTGGGCTATAAAAAGAACCACAAATCAGAACATTTCTTGCTTTCATAGGTGAAAACTTATTTTTGGGCTTTAAAAATAACCATACAAACCTTCCTTTTTGCAAAAATAGCTATAAAAAGAACCTCACCATCCTTTGGTGTATAAAAGGATTCATTTCTAATTTTTGCAAAGGAAAGAACCACACTTACGAAGTTTTATTACAATCAAAGGAGGGAAGTTATTCCCCTTTTGTCGGTTTCCTTTTGTTATCCAAAATCGAACTTTTGCTTTGTTGACCCAATTATTTTCCTAGATTAAAAAAATCACTGATTTGGGGAAAGTAAAATTGACACCATGCTTTTTGGAGCAACATCTCCCAATAGAAGTTAGCAAATCATTTATCTTGAAAGGCTAAAAAGAAAAATTGTTTGCTTTGTCTCGAAAGTGGAAGGAATATGCTCTCCCCTTAACTGGGTGATCAAAAATCTAGACCACTCTTAAAGCTTTCTTTACTTCAAGCAATAAATCCTTTAGCAGGCCTGCCTTCCCGAGGAGTTGGAATCAACACTTAAAGCCATTTATGGTCGGTGTGAAGGGAACGACCTAAGTGGGAAACGGCTTTGACGCCAAGTATTCCAACCCACTATAATCAAAAGTGGAAAGTGACGAAATTCCTTTTCAACGATTGCGTGCATCGATTAGCCTTCCCCCAGTATCCTTGAGATACGTAAAGCCTTTGTTCTAAAGGTTGGGAAGCCTCCTGAGGGAGTTTATCACTGACAGCCGAACAGGAAGCCTGATTACAAACCATAGAAATAGAAACCTTGAGCCGAGTCAGTAACCAGACATTTATAACATCATAGTGCAAGGGTGGGGAAGAATCCACCCCCAAGATCACTCACCATATATCTCCCAAGATAACTACTCAATTGTGAAGCAATTCACTTTGAGTTAATTTTTGGCAAAGGGCAAAAAAATGGGCGCCCTCTAGGGGGTGACACAGTTGTTTGAGCTGACGGAGTATCGAGACTAGTGGGCTATGATTTTATTTATGACCTTTGAATAAAGAGTCTTCTTGAAGTGTATTATTCGTATCCAAACCTGTTAAAACATTGGGGATTTGAACACATCCTCACAGAACATACACTTTTTGTTAGATTAGGCAAAATGGATGTCTTTTTTGTGCTGTGCTTGTATTTACTACTTCAGAAAATCATCCATCAAGACTAAAAAACTCACAATCAAATCCGAAAATTACAAAAAAACCAACCAAAAGAAAAATTAGGGCAGTTTAGTGCGTGAGAACAACTTCTTAGCACGTAGGGTACTTTTGTTAGTGCATCAAAGCATAAAGTTAGCGCGTTTGGTCAAAATAGTAGCATTTTATCCAAAATTTCAAAACAGTGTTAAACAGTTAGCGCATCTAGAAAACAACCTAGCGCATTGAAGCATCAGCTTAGCGCTTAAGGTTTAACAGTTAGCGCGTCACAAGCCCATACTAGCGCATAACTTTTTGAGCCCGACAAAAAACAAATTTTAACAGTCGAAAACTTTAGCGCGTGGTAGGGGGCAGCCTAGCGCGTGTGGTCATTCTTTTAGTGCATGAAGTAAATTTAGTAGCGCATCTTGTCTCTCTTTTAGCGCATGACCAAAAATAGAAAAACAGGGGGCAAAACAGTGAGGAATTTTGAAAATTTGGAAAACATCTTCAGAAGCCTCTTTTCATCAGCATCATTTTTCATCAAAGCAGAGTAGCGAAAACAAAGCTGTAAAAACCATTTCTTGAGCAAAGTTTGTGTCAAACAAAAGTTGTAAAAATCTGAAACTGATCGCACGGTAAAACATATCTATCCTATCAAAATCCGGAAACATCATCACAAGTATCAAAAGGATCCTTTATCATCTCATGGATTTCATCTCAAAAACACTTGTTTAAAACCTCAGGTTGTCAAATCAAGTTTCCATATCGGGAGACTTTATCCATATCATTTGACACACTTTGTCGTGAAGGGGCATCTAAACCTTCACTTTGATAGAGTAAAACTTGAATTTTCAAAACAAGATCAACTAAATCCAAAACAAATCGAAGGAAACCATTGATCACTTATGCATGACTAATCCCCATATTCTGAGAAGAAAGAATCTTTATCGTAACATCACGTTAAGGAAACAACAAGCAAGTTTTTCCAAATTTATCAAGAGAAACAAGTTTTTATACATCAATCGTCAACTCTTCAAATCTCATCGAGTATTCCTTCATCACATCAAACATTATATCCAAAACAAATCCAACGAATTTGACAAAGAGCCTTTAAAGACTAGGGCGTATTGTCAAAAATCCGCTTTTAATCAAATCATAAACCGTGGAGGAAGGATCAATCCAACATTCCTGCCTGACGAGTGTATCACTTATAACACACCCCGACCTGAACCACCAACCCCCGAGCAACATATTGAAGAGGATTTTGTCCCCTTCATCACTGAAAGTTTCTACTAAAATGCTTGTTACTCGCTCTCAACAAAACCAACAAAGTGAGACACAAGCAGAATCTAGTATGAATCGAAGGTTGTCAGATCCTTTTGAAGGTCCACACCTAGAGGATACTAAAATTTTTGAAGAGCTTCTTCAGGAATGCCAAGAAAGTGTTTCATTCCAAAAGCTTGTAGAAAAGCTCATGGAAAATGATAAAGAAAAATACTTGCTCATGCTCACAAGAAAAGGAGTCAAACTCCCTGAAAACTTTGACGCAGATGTGTTTAGAACGCGACCTCAACATTACGAATATCAAGAACGACAACAGGAAGGGGAAGCACGCGACCTTGAGCAAGATATCCCTGATCAAAACATACCAAAACAACATACACCAAGACAAAACATCCCGAATCAAAACATACCAGAACAACATACACCAAGACAATACATTCCCAATCAAAACATACCGTTCCACACACCATTTCAACCCAGGATCAATACAAGGGAAGAACTCTTCCCCCAACAAAACAATACACCTTTGGTTGCCCTTACTCAACAAATGCAAATTTTACAAAGACAAATGCAAGACATGCAACAAGGGACAATAGTGCGGTACTCATTAAACGAAATTTGTCCTTATCCTTTTGACAGAAGATTGCACATGATCCCTTTTCCTCCAAACTCAAACGTACCTAAATTTGACAAATACGATGGAAAAAGTGATCCCCGTGATCATGTCAGAGAATTATGTACCATGAGTCTTGAATTTGCTCATGATGACACCTATCTAATGAGGTTATTCCCCAGAAGCTTGGGAGGACAAACAATGGAATGGTTATCCAAAATTACACCACCTGTCAGATCATTTGATGAATTGGTTAACAAGTTCATAACACAATATTCCTATAACATTCAACATGCTATAACCATGCTAGACGTCTGCAACACCAAACAAAAGAATAATGAAACATTCATGATATTCCTTCAACGCTGGCGACGTATGGTATCACGATATCCTCGAGATATTCCTTAAAAGGAGAAAATGGAAATCTTTATCGACAACTTGAATGGTGAGATGAGTTACAGGCTCAAACTCCAATGCATCCCATCTTTTGCTAAATTGATTGAAAACAACATTCAAGTAGAGGAAGCATGTGTCAAAAAGGGAACGCTTAAATTCTTCAAAGAAGGAACAAATTCATCAAACTACAATAACCAAAACAACAGCAACTTAGACAAGTCTCGATTCTGGACTTGAAACAAAAATGAAGGCAACAATGAATCGCTTGATCCAAAATCCAAGCAACCAGTGCTCACATTATCCGGAAATCCTCAAGCTACGAAAATCCTAAAGGTACTAATCCAAACGCTAACACATATGCACCAAATACCAATCAAGGTCAACCTAATGCAAACAACACCAACGATACTCAAAACAAAACCATGAATCAAGGACATAATAACGATTCGTGTGACAACACTAACAATCCGACTATTTTGACATCTTAAGGGAGGTATTGCATATTTCCCTCTTTGTACTATATTTTTGATGTCTTATATGGGGTGTGTTGGCAATTGACACTCATCCGGTGATTTCAGGAGACTTCTGGTGGTTGATTATTTGTTTAGAGTTTTTATTGGTGTCAACTCTTCATGGTGATTCGATCTGACAGTCGTGATTTAGCTTATCCAAAAGATGGAGGTAAGTGGTAGACCGTTAACCGGCAAAACAAGGTAAAACGGGGTATTTTGGTAATGTGTTGATCCGAAATCATCTCCGGTGATTGTGGTGTTTGTGGTGATTATTTGTGTGATCTCGGTGTTTGGTAGGACCTTTAGGAAGTGTGTGGTTGCAATATTTTAGTCTGGTGCTATGGTGTGTTCGATATTGGAGCCAACTTCATCTACATGTTACATCTATTAAGGCTGACTTGAAGGAGATTATTTTTGTGGTGAGACCGGATATATAAGATCATTGTAGTGGTTGATTTTAGTAATGTTATGATGTGTTAAGTATTTGGTGATCAGTTTTGGTGCGATTGAGCGCAGTTTCATGTGTGCATTTTGGTTTCAGATCAACCGGTAACTAACTGGGACCGAAACAGGGTAATCAGCAGAGCAAAGACAGTCACTGATACAGATAAAATCATGAATGATATCGGCAATCCCAAGCCGGAATTTGCATAGCTGGACAGAAAGAGTTTTACCCAATTTGTGAACTTCCTAACTTTCGACGAGAAGGAATGGGTTAGGTACGTGTTGAGCAGGGTTCATGCTGAATTTGTATGGCTGGACAAGCCATACAAGATTACTGCAGAATCAATCAAAGCAGTTACCTGTTTACATCAAATCGATGAGAAGACAGGGGGTTACGGAAGGTTACAAAACCTACCGTAAAGAAAATAACCGGTGCAGAATTCGATGGATGATCAATGAAAATTAGTACCATAAGGGAAGATGATGTTAGTTTTGTTGCTATGGTGATTGGGTACAAGGTGTATCAATCGAACAGATTGAATTTGGTCTCCGGCAACGCAATTCATGTTGTATACAAAATGATTAAGGAAGATGGACACTATGACCTATGTAGTGTGTTGTTGGAAGAATTGTTGATCAATTTGAAGAAAATTCAACGAGATAAAAATCATGTTTTCAAATTCGGATCATTGATTATCTATCTTGCCCTATATTTCATGAATCAAATCCCTGGAACCGGTAGAGTCCAGTGGGCTTATGACAGACCGGTGGTGCAGAAAATCAAGCAAGGATTGGATAGTCTTGGAAATCAAGACAATCATAATGCTACTGTGTGGGCCTTCTTCAAAATATTTCAGGAGAAGATGAAGCAGAGAGTACGAATCCCCAAGGAAATTGTCAAGAAGTATGAGGGGAGAATATGTTTTATGGTGAATAAAGATGAATGCTTGATGGAAGCAGTCCAACCTCACACTATTTGGATAATTCCTATGGGATACAAGGTGGATGATCTACCTTGGAGGCATATGTACAACATTTTCTCAACTCTCAGGAAAGACAGCAATGAGGAGAGGTTCAATACCTGCAAGGAAAAGTCAATAGAGTTACACTCCAAATTTATAGATTCAGCAAGTAAGAGGAAGGTGGCAAAGATAGTAGAGGATATTCTTGTTGAGGAGGGACATCCTTGGGAGAAGGTGAGGGATGCCAGGGAAGCAAGGGATGCAAAATAGAAGGAAGAAAAATAGAAATATGCATCTGCTCCTGTCAAGATAAAGGTAACAGGACCCTCTACCACTCCGATGAAGACACCTACTGCTCAAGTTGAATCCTCTGGTTCATATGCAAAGGGAAAAGGTATTTTGAGGAAGAAGCAAAAGACACAGAGGGAATATGTGGCGGTTACTCTGATGGAATCAAAAAATGAATCTGATTTTGATGTTCACAAGGCACCTAAGAAGGGTGAAATTGCTAGGGTAACCCGAAAGCCCCAATTTGGTGGTGAGAAGAGTGAGAAGTAGAAGAAGAAAGTAAGATTTGAACCTAAACCGGTAGGCCAAGGTAAGAGAGGAAAGAAGAAAAAGTCAGATCTTGATGAAGCCATTGAATTCGGTAAGATGAAATCCTCAAAAACAGAGTATCACACTATTCCTCTGTTATCTACTCAAGAAATAATTGATGAGATTATTAAATATAAAAATTTAAAGAATATATTTGTATATTATGTAAATATGGATGATAAAGATCAGAGACAAATAGAAGAAGCAATAATTTTGTATTTGGATGTATTTAGTAAGGCATTAATTGAGTTAGAGAAATATCTACCCAAAGATTTGTACAGTGTTATTGATGCTAGAAGAAAATCAGCAAGTTAGATGGATAGGGAAATAAAGGAGAGTGAGTTGGTTCATCATTGAACCAATATCACCATAGAAGAGATTGATAGATTAATTTTGTTGGCTAATAAAAAGGAATTCTGGAGTAAGCACAAGGTTAACAATTTAATGGTTAGAAGAGTTGAAGAAATAAGGAGAGAGACCAGCAAGATTTGGTAGAAGTTTCTAACTGAGAATCGGCTTGTAGATACTCCAAATAATGCCACTCGCCCAGATAACCCTCTGACAAAAACTGTAAATAAAGATGAGGTTACGCAGGATGGTGGTGATCAGCAGGTTTTTGATTTTGTTGCTAATGAGGCTACAAATAATAATGACAAACCAACAGAGGTTGTGGATGGTGCACCAAGTGGTGACACTGGTGCACAAAAGGCACCTAAGGAGGATAAATCCAGACCTATTGAAGATGAGAATAAAGATGAGGAAAAACAAGCTGAACCAGAGAAGGATAAGGACAAGGAAAAGAATAAGGGCAAGGGTTTGGAAACTCTGATACTAGTGGCAATTGAAACTGATAAAACTTAGAGCCTAGGGAGTTTTCCTCAGTTCAAACGCAAGCCAATCAAGAGTTAGTCCAGTCTGAGTTAGAGGAGAAGAAACTAATTGAGAAATTGGTGAAATTTTTGGGTCAGGTGATACTGGAAGTGCAGTTGGATCCAAGCACCAGAACATCCGGTAAGCTAAATAATTTAATTAATCATATCTCCAGCAAATTTGATTCTTTGTCTAAAGCATCCACCCGACAAGCCATGGAGAAGTTTAAGGACGCCAAAATTCAGACATTTTTGCAAATGATAAACAATGATAAGTCCGAGTTAGATAAGGAGTTAAAACTAGTTGATGAGGCATTAGTAGAAGGCGGTAAAATATATATGTCTTGTCTAATTTTGACTAATTTTACAATTGACATAGACAAATAAATAGAGAACTGTAAAGGACAATTAATTAAGATCTCTTGGGCCTATGATCCCATAGAAAATATAACCGACAACATTATGTGTCAAATTTTGAATATTACCGAGCATATCAGGAATTTTGAAAAGGAGAAGGAGAGAATAATAAGGAGAACAGGTGAACTGCGGAACCTAATTGGTCCCCGATTGGACACCTTGATGTATCATAAAATGGATTGTATATAGAATATGTCTCGGGATACTCCTACAAACATTGATGCCATAGAGTTTCACACCTATGTTTTGAACGGGTTTGTTTCAATTTTGGAGAAGTTGCGAGCAGGTTGGAACACTTATCTAGGGTTCCTTAAGTTAGCTTATGCAAATATAGTGAAGCACGTATAGAGTTAATCCTTCGATGAATGTGTATATATGTACAACAATTTTGATGGACACCCTATCTTTGGCATTGATGTCAAAGGGGGAGAGATGCGGTGAAAAATGTATAAGGGGAGAGATGAGCTGACTGATTCTTTGTATGGATTGTACAACCCGGTGCATTGCAGACTTATGGATTGTTGATCTTAGGGGGAGTCTTGGAATTCTTGTATTCTTTTATTCTTTCATCCAGTTGTACAAATTTTAGCACTTAGTCATTTTTCACAGTTGTTGCAATCAATGCCAAAGGGGGAGATTGTTGGCAATTGACACTCATCCAGTGATTTCAGGAGACTTTCGGTGGTTGATAAATTTTTTAGGGTTTTCATTGATGTCAAATCTTCATGGTGATTCAATCTGGTATTTGTGATTTGTCTTATCCGGAAGATGGAGGTAACTAGTAGACCATTAATTGGCAAAACAGGGTATTTTGGTAATGTGTTGATCTAGAATCATCTCCGATGATTATGGTGTTTGTGGTGATTCTTTTTGTGATCTCGGTGTTTGGCAAGACCTTTAGGAAGCATGTGGTTGCAATATTTTAGTCTGGTGCTATGGTGTGTTCGAGATTGGAGCCAACTTCATCTACACATTACATCTATTAAGGCCGACTTGAAGGAGATTATTTTTGTGGTGATATCGGATATATAAGATCATTGTAGTGGTTGATTTTAGTAATGTTATGATGTGTTAAGTGTTTGGTGATCAATTTTGGTGTGATTGAGCGCAGTTTCACATGTGCATTTTGGTTTCAGATCAACCGGTAACTAACTTGGACTGGAAAAGGGTAATCAACAGAGCAGAGACAGTTAGTGATACAGAACCTAACCAGAACTCAATTTTGCATAGTCAGATGCTATTTATGAGTTCAATATATTGTTCATTCTCATTGTAATCAAATTGTAAGGTAGTGAGTCCTCCCTGAAGGTTGTAGCCTTATGGGCACATATAATTGAGCAATGAGCTCTAGGCAGTGAGCCTGAATGCAAGTGCATTCCCCATCTATGTAATATTTATGTACTCCTGGCCATAGTATATGAATATTGTGGGTTCCAACCTCACTGTCTTTTTTCCCTTTCCGAGTTTCCACATAAAAATTCTAGTGTTTTAGATTTGTGCTTTTATTATTGCATGTTTGTGTTCATATTTGTTATGTATTATTAACCAGTGGATAAAGAATAAGTTTGCAATTTTAATTTCTGGTAGATCACTGATTCACACCCCCCCCTCTCTCAGTGATCCCTAAATCCAACAGGGTGCCCTTTCTTGAAACTAGACTATCAAAGTCTTATACGAGATGTTTCATTCCCAAAACTAGATGCAACATTTTTATGTCTTATATGAGGTGTTCATTCTTGAAACCAGACCGACAAAGTCTTATATGAGATGTTCTTGAAACCAGACATATATTTGTCTTATACTGGATATACATTCTCAAAACTAGACCAACAAAGTCTTATACAAGATGTTCCCAAAACCAAACATATTTGTTTATATTTCATGTCTTATACAGGTTGTTTAATGCTTGAAACTAGACCAACAAGTCTTATATGAGATGTTCAATTCCTAAAACCAAACATTACCATATGCAGCAGGGTGATTGGAACTAGCAAAATACAACTAGACTATTCTGACTCTCCTCCCCAACATGGATCACCAGACATAATACAACTTGCTATCTTGTGACATCCATGTTGTTGCAAAGTGTGCACCCTTGGTCTCCTTGTGTTGTGCAATGTAGCGCTTGATTTTGTGACATGGCTTAACTACCTCATGTGGATCCTATAAGTCTAGTGGTTGTATCGAGCATTAACAAGTTGATCTTTTGGTGCAACAACAACCACACTTGTAACAAGTGGTAACAAGTTGTATCAGAGCTTGGTCGCAGGTTCAAACCCCTTGCTTGCATTGGGGGGGATTGTTACAAAGTGTGCACTATAGGTCTCATTGTGTTGTGCAGCGCAACGCTCAGGTTTGTGACATGGCTTAGCTACCTCCCATGGATTCTATAAGTCTAGTGGTTGTATCAGGCATTAACAGGTCGATATTTTGGTGCAACGCCAACCGCACTTGTAACAAGTGGTAGCACAAGTAAGATTCGAAGTTAAACTTCCTATGTCCTTAGATCAAATTATAGATGACATTGCTAAGAATGGTAATTTAAAACCAATGTTTGAATGGTATGATAATTTTGATGAGAATGGTAAAAGGACATTAGAGGAAGCTACTATTAAGTATTTGCATGATTACAATAGAGATTTAATTGAAAATGTTAGAGATACCCAAAATTCTATATGATATTTTAGAGATGAGAAGACAAACAACTAATAAGGAAGATGAGAGATTAAGAGAATATGTGTTAGTCAACATATGCTTCGTGATATCTAAAGAAGAAATTGATAGAATTCTTAAGCAAGCCAAGATCAATTCAGGAGCAAGACTAGAATAAATAAGATAATGATTGGCAAAAGAGATGAATTCATAAAGGACACCGAGAAAATTTTGAGGAAAGTATTGCTTCAAAACCAATATGAAAATATTCCAAAAAAAGGTCAAGATGATTCTCCTAAATCTGGTCTAGAAACACAAAGCATGCCATCTCAAAGTGAGCTGACAAAGGATGATACTCCCTTTATTCTAGAAATGAAAACAACTGCTCAGGAAGAGGTAAATGCTCTGGAAGAAGTTAGAAATGAGGATGCAATAGATAAGGGTGAAGAGGAGGAAGGAAAAGGAAATGAGGTTGAGGATGCTCAGAATCCTTCTGTTGACACTGTTGATCATGTTGACACAATTGAGAAGGACACAAACCCAGCTAAGGCTGATACAAAGAAGGTAGCAGAGAAGGAGATAATTGAGATTAAGGTTGAAGTTGATACTAAAGCAAGAGACACTACAAGGGCAGTGAAGGGGAAAAAAAATATTGATGATCTAGAATTTGTTCAAGGCCCTATTGTATACACCTAAAAATGGTCTGAAGATAATTAATTAAATAAATAATTATTTAATTAATCCCCCTTCCTAATTTAATTAAATTCATTAGCAATTTGATTAAATTATCCCTTTCATCTACTTATAAATAAATCTAAGGATTTATTTAATAGGCTCATTTCAATGGTCCCCTTTGATTAATTAATCCAAATTAATTAATCCCTCCCCCACATTTAATTCATTCCTTCTAATCCACTAACTAATTAAAACAAGTCAATTTATGAGTTGTTGAAAGTTAATTAGCCTTTTCCTATTATTTGAATTTTTAAATTCAAATTACCCACATGCCTCCTTATCCTAACCTCCTATGGTGTGGATATTCTCCCCTTGAGACACATGGCACTTGGGCCACATGTCTCCTCCCTTGGACACTTGCACTCTCATGAGTAAGGCTCCTTGAGACTTGTCACCACAGAGATGACAAGTGTCCCTCCCTCCAACCTCTTCTCCAACCTCCTCCAATTTCACCCTTGATATCTTCATACTCAATCTTGACTGTTGATTCCTGCCACCTCACCCCTGGCCTTGGAAATCCTAAAATTCCCCCATTTTGCAGCACAAAGGATCCCATCTCAAATCAATTTAGGTATTAATGACTATAGGCATATCCATTCTAGCATATCATTTGAGCATTGTTATTATAGGCAATTGCATCTTAGATCTAGTTTAATTTGATCATTTTCTAGCATAATTGTTGAATCATGTAGCTTAATCAATCTCTTTTCTAGCTTAATTGCATCATCATCATAGCTTAATCATGCATACCATTAGCTTAATTGGCCTCTTGGATCAATCTAGCATAATCAATCTCATGTAGCTTGCATATCATCATCATTTAAATCCTTCGTCTAGGTGTAGTGAAGTCACTGGCATTGCTTATCCAGATCTGAGAGCAAATCCATACTCGCATCTCTTAGGAGGAGATAGGTCACTTTGTCTTGGTTCATCTTTCATTTGATTTCAATTTGCTAACCATCCTTGTAATGATCTATTGAGTGTTTGCGTTGCAGTTGCAGGTACCCTACTTCACACACACGACACCTATCAACCTTGCCTCTCTGTCCCCCATTTAGAAGCTTCGACTAGCTTCATTTGCTCAAGCCAAGGCAAGTGAGGACCTGCTAAAATCACATACAGAAGACAGTGAACTACTTACCCTGGCATCCAGTATTCTTAGAAAAATAATGCCCACATTTCAAAAGAACACGTTAGATACTCCATCTAGACAGCTAAAGAGTTTGATAAATTTGGTGGATACTCATTTTGAATCTTTGGAGAAATCTGTTGAAGTAAAGGTTTGTATTGAGTTTAATTCAAAAAGGCTCTAAATATTGAAGAGGATGATTATTGATGAGAGAGCCACATTAGATGCTTGTGTCAAGAGTATGCAAGATGCATTATCCAGAGGTGGCAACATTTACAAATCATGTCTATCATTGCCAAAGTTCACCAAGGAAATTGAGGAGAAGACCAAGGAGCATGAGGATCAATTAGCCTGGATATCTCAATCGCTTGATCCTTTGTCGGTTTCCATGAGCAGGACCAAGAAGATCAAGTAATACCTTTACTTGACAAGATTAGGAGTTTGAGCCATGAAAAGGAAAGAGTCATTAGAAAAGTTGGAGAACTGCGGAGTCTCGTCACTCCCAAGTTGGATATTATGTTAAGTTCTCTAAAGGATACTTAGGATGCTTAGGCTGCTAGTGAACCCTCAGACATTAAACTAGCAAAGATGCAAGCCTATATGTTCAGTGGTTTTATATCTATCTTGGAGTGCCTTGAGAAGGGCTGGGATAGCCATTTGGATTCATTAAAGTAAACTTTTGTAGATATTTTCAAGTTTTTGTAAGTAAGGACTATGTGTATATATGTATATAGAATTTTGGCTTGAATTTTATTATCCAGAACCCCATCTATGCCATTGATGTCAAAGGGGGAGTGTAGGAAAGTGAAAAATGTTGTAATAAGCTTAGGGGAAGCCCTTTGGAGTTTTGCAATTTTTGATTTTTGGTCAAGCAGTATACAGTGTTTTGGTTTTGGTCCGACACTTAGTCTTTTTTCACTAAGTGTTGCCATCAATGCCAAAGGAGGATATTGTTAGCAAAAGACACTGCACAAGTAGCCAGATGTTGTCATTGATGGAAACTAATGCTAATGCACATGTCTGTAGTTTATGATTTATTCATACCGGAAGTTAGATTGAGTGTTAGTTAGGTCTGGTAAGACAGAATAGGACATCTGACAGTATGCAGTATTTTGGTTGGCGTCTCATTTCCATTGAGTATCTTGTGTTGCCGATCTCAAGGAAGCATTATGGATATGTTATCTACCATATTCTAGTTTTGTGGCCTCTAGTGTTGATTTTGGAGTGAGTTAGAACATCCGGTACATAGGTTTTTGGATAGAACAATGTTCATCAGTAGTCTCATGTGGATAATCATTCTATGGATTATGTCGATCGATTTTGGTCGTTGTTTTTGTGTTTGAGTATTGTCAATCGACATATGGGTAGCGTGTAGACAATTCTTTTTGGTCTGCATATTCATTGGAGTTCGGATTGAGCTGACTATGTATGCATGTTTCATTTCTGTGTTATGCATTTTTGGGCCGACATGTAGAAGACCTAATTTGATGTTGAGGATATATAAGACTAGTGGATATGATCATTTTGGATTTCGGTGGTTGTGTGGAAAGTATTTGTAAGATATTGTGTGCAATTTCATGTGCACAAGTAAAGGATTTATACTTCAGAATATAGTAGAACAGTAGAATAAGGTAGTATAACAGAACAACAAAATAGGGCAGTATAGAAGAGTAGTGTAAGATTATGTATTTTATGCTTAATCAGAACTGTATTTTGGCATTTGCAGATGTTGTTTATTAGTTTAGACATTCCAATTATCTTTTGTAATTATTTTTGTAAGGCAGTGAGCCTTCCAGTGTTGTATCCCTTATTGTAATTTGAGCAGTGAGCTCTAGGTAGTGTGCTTGAATGCATGTGCATTCCCCTATGTAATATTTCTATACTTCTGCAGAGTATATTGATATTGTGGGTCTCAATCACATCGTGGTTTTTCCCTTAGCCGATTTTTCCATGTATAAAATCTAGTGTTATGGTGTTTTTGTTGATTGTTTTGTGTTTCTACATCTTTCTTTCATTCATTTGCATTAAGTGGTTAAAAGGACAAATTAACAAGGTTAAAAATTGCAGAACACTGATTCAACACCCCCTCTCAATGTTCATTGATTCTAACAATTGGCATACATTTCAAACCCCTCACTTGCGTTGGGGGGGGTGTTGTTGCAAGGTGTGCGCCCTTGGTATCCTTGTGTTGTGAAGCACAACGCTCAGGTTTGTGACATGGCTTAACCACCTCATGTGGATTCTATAAGTCTAGTAGTTGTATCAGGCATTAACCCCTTGCATTGTGTGTCTTTTGTCTTTGTTTGCCTTTTTTGTCTTGGTCTTGTGTTTGTGTGTCCTTGCATGTGATTATGTGAGTTAAGATCCTAAGATTGGGGGCTTGGTTCCTCAAAACTAGCTATGTCTTTGTAATGTATTTTTTACCTTGAAAGGTAAGTATCAAGGAAAGACCTAAACAATGAAAATAGGATCAACTGAGGAAAACCAAAGTCACTGAGGAAAAAGGATTTTTGTTATAATCGTACATTTGTTTTCTTCTGAGTTTCAGGTGTACAGACATAAAAAGAGGACATAAGGCCAATAGTGGATAAGCGAGAGAAAATTATTAAAGCCATAGAAATGTGAACAATTAAAAATGGGTTATGTGTTAGTTCAATCCTATGCCTAATAAGGCCAATTAGAGTTTCAAATTCAGATGCAAATTCACATGTAACCCCTTTTATTGTGCAAATCACTTATAATTAATCAATAAATCACCATCCGCATAATTTGGCTCATCTTAGTTCAAGGATGAGTTCTAAGCATGAAGAGGTAGAGTTTAGTTCATGCATCAGTTTGGACCTTAAATTTAGGAGTTTTTGAGGTGTTTCTAGCAATTTACCATCTAGTTTGGCCCCAATATGGATAACACATGACTCAGGACAGCTTGTAGGCCCATCAAACTTCAGTTCTTACACCCTTTTTGCATGCTTCAAGATAAAATTCGACCCAAGAGGAATCAATCATGCAAAATGAAGATGGAAACAAGAAAGAGGAGCAACAGTTCAAGTTAAGTTTGAGGAGTTTAAGCTTAGTTCCTTCTTTCAGTCAGAAAAGAAGCCTCTTTCTATTTATTCTTCTATATTTTTCCTTTCTTCCTAGTTCTTTTCTTTCTGTGACATGTATTGTAGACTGATTTTGTCTCTTTCATGCTCAAGGATAGCATTGTAGCTCAATTTTTTTAGTTTTGTAACAGCAAAAACATCTTTTTTTTTCAATAAAGCAACTGGTTTTACCTTCTCAAATCTATGTTTTGTGTGCTTGATGAATGATCTTGATGCAATTTTTGTGATTTGATATATGAGATCCTTAAATTTTGCCTCATTTATGCACCTTGATATGAAATATTCAAAAGTTAGGTAGGTTATAGGTTGTATTGAAGCATTTAGTAGTTTTAGTTGTGAGAGCATTTAGTTTCCTTCTAAACTTGGAAAAACAATCTTCTTATGAAACACTATTGTCTGATTTGGATATAAATTGAGTTGTGTATAAAGAAAAGCTGATTTGTTGAGAGTTATTGTAAGTTGTTAGGTTGCAGATCTCAATCAAATATTCAGTGCATCATCTCCTAGGATAGGTTTCATTTCAAAGAAGCCTTTCTATCCTTTTTCTCATCGAAGTTAGTTTAAGGAGGTATTCATCAAGGAACCAAACCTCTCTAGAGATTGATCCTAATGATAGGTAATCCATAGCCACGAGTATCATTCCATGTTTCATGAAATTGTTGAGCTCCCAACTTAGCAACATGATGCAATCCTTTGCAACACCAAACTGAACGATAAACAAACTATCAATTAAAGTGACCTGCATCTAAGCTATCACATGTCTTGTCAATAAATCTATCAAACCTTATCAATCAATAATCAACTTGTCTTACATAGGGAAGGGTACACTCAAAACTAGATAGATTGATATTATATGGGGTATTCACTATTTGAAACCAGACATTCTTTATCAATCATCACATTAAGCAATCAAAACGTTGACACTAATTAGTATGGTTGTTGACTTGTTTGGTCAAGTTAGTCTTATCTTTTATTTGTTTATCTTTACTGATTTATGATAGGCCATGTTCCTATGCTACTCAAGGATGTCCACAAGTGAAGTTAGAGAAGCTGGGATGGTTCATGATCATGTTTCTTTGTTTGTTGTTTGTGGTGTGTTTTGGGTGTCTATGTTGGTACATTCATTTGGCAAGTATCCTATGCAAAAATCAAAGTCAAGGATAATTATGCTTGTGACTATCATACATACCTCGACCCTTAGTACAACAACCCTAGAATGGATGGATTCACTCCTTGTTTGTTATATGTTTGTTAATACAATGAAAAAACATTAACACCTTGGTCTTTCATACCCTAGTGTACGAAACTCCGTTGATACATAATAAGGCTTAATGATGAAAATGTTGCACTATATCAAAGACACAAGAATTTGTGATAGTCTCATTTTCCTATATCAACTATTCTATTCATCAATCAATTATATTCCCTAACATTCTTCACTTTCATCATATTTCATCAATCATTTGTCTTATACTAGATGTGTTCTTCCTAAAACAAGACGTTTTCATCTATCATTTGTCTTATACATGATATGTCCTTCTTGGAACTAGACGTTCACTTTTTCTTTGAAACAATGCTACTTTGAACATTGTCTCAAAGAGGGGCAAATTGTGGACACTTAAAATTGTCCCCTTACTAACATCGCTAATTATTCTTCTATATTAATTAAACATTTCTTAAATTATTTAATTAATCTGATTTTATTCTTCTAAATTGATATTCATCATTTTTCATCACAAACTAATTATTTAATTTCTTTCTTAATCATTAAATCATTTAACCATACCTCTTCTAAAATTAATTACATAATTTTATTATTTAATTAATTGCAATTATGTACCTTAATTAAATGATTTTTTATTATTTAATTAAGTTCAATTTCTATTCTCCCATTATTAATTAATTTCTTTAAATTATTTAATCATCTAATTATGTCCTCCAAATTGAATAAATTTCATAAATTTATTTAATCTAATTTCAAATTAATCAAATTCCCTCCAAATTCGAATTTTATTTAATTCCTCATTAATTCTGATTTGCATTTCATTTCACATTTTCAAAAAATCTAAATGCAAATTAAATTGCATTTCATGCTAATTTCCTACAACACATGCCAAAAATCTAACTGCCACTGATGTCCAGTTAACTCCCAATCAATCTTTTCTGACTAATCAGTTAACTCTCAATCATCTTTTTTTGACTGAACAATCAATTCAGTTGATGAATCAATCAATTCAGTCCTCTAATCAATCATTTCAATTAACTATCCAATCAAATCTCCTAACTAAGCAATCAATTATGCCTAACTTTCAATCAAATCGGTTATCTCTTAATCAGATTTAGCTAGCATGAGTAATCTTCTCCCACCAACTTGTCACATGAAATCTCAACCATCGATCAATTTAATTCTCAAACAAATTTCAGCCATCCAATCAAACTCTCCAGAATCTATAAATTCGACATCAATTTCCCTTTTTCGACAACCACTATCTTCGAATTCTTGTACTAACATTATGTAGGTCTTTCACAACACGAATTTGAGAGCCAACATACCACAAGAATCAAAAGAACAATGGAAGTGAAGCATTCAAATTCAAAAGAGAGTTTTTAATGTTTTCATTCATTTTGTTGTTGAGTTTATGAACATACTTTCATTGATTTGTGTATGCAAGATTTAGTGTGATCAAAATATGAAAATTAAGATCAAAAGTCAACACACCAATGAGATTTCTAGATAAAAGACTAAAATAGACTAAACTAACTAATGCTTTGCAATGTATCTCATTGTTCTCTATCTTATAGGATCCCTCAAGCCAATGGTTGCTCTCAGATCATTGAGCAAATGACTTAGGAATGACAACTCCAAGAATGAGTGATAAAATGATCTATATGCAAGAATGCATCTAAGATCTATATGATATGTTGATGATGATTAAGATATGATACTAAGTTATGATGAAGATGAAGCTATGGTAAGAACATTAACAAACTTATGCTAACATGATATACTAACATGGATATGCTATATGCATGAGATGAAATACTTCTAAATGCTTCTAAATGCTTAAAATGCTATTCTAACAAAGAGAGGCAAGGTGCTTTGATGAAATTAGACTACAGTGTAGATGCAAAAAGACTTGGATTCTCTAAAATGGAGG